>NW_016690378.1:1045357-1075740 GCF_001604755.1 Lepidothrix coronata | reverse complement strand
CATATGAAACAGGCTGGGAAAAAGTTGGCTGCAATTCAGTGGAAAGTGAGTTGTGGCTGATACACCCAGAGTTTCCAAAGCCCTAAAAAGGTTTACCTGAGCATCACTTATAAAAGGAAACATAACAAGGAAAGAACTGGGCATCCCTGAACTTCTCTCTTCGTGTCTTTATTTGGCTGTGGCCCAGTTCTGACCTTACCAAATTAACAGAAACGTTTCTGGTGTTACAGGAGGGGTAGACTCGGGTATTATTTGATGGTCATGGTCGTTGCTGCTCTCCATGAGATATTTGGATGTTTGCACAGCAGGTACAATCAGCTGCTGAATTCCTTTGTCCTCCCAGAGATGGTTTCCTTTCCCAAAACACTCCCCTGGTTAAAGTAAATTACAGAATCATGGAATGATTTGAGTTGGGAGGGACCATAAAGCTCATCCCTGCCATGGGCAGGGGCACCTTCCACTAGCCCAGGTTGCTCCAAGCCCCGTCCAACCTGGCCTGGAACATTTCCAGGGATGGGGAATCCACAACTTCTCTGGGCAACCACCACCCCCACAGCTGAATATTGAGAATTTCTTCCTAATATCTCACCTAAGTGAGATATTAGTTTAAAATCCAACACCTTGTTCAGTGTCTCATGCCTCGCTGGGTTTTTGATGCTGATTTTTTCCTGCAAGAAGAGAAGGAAAATACTTAGATCAGGCTGGTATTGTTGGGGTGATTTTTCTCTTTAAACCAGCATCAAAAGCTGGAAATCTCCTAAAAAGCAGCATACAAGTGGTGTTAATCACCTTAGGTCTTCAGCTATGTTCCTGCTGGGAAGCTGAGTTTTTGAGATGTTAACATCTTTGGGTGGAGATCAGAGGGCTCAGTCTGGGAATGGCCTGTTGGTGGATTCATAACAAGAAATTATGGAAAAGGAAATCAAATAATCTCCCTCACAATCCAGAAAAATCTCCTGCAGATCCCTTTGTACTGCCACTGTGTGGAAATCCTGCTGAGCACCACGGATCTGGAGAAGTCAAAACAGGGGAATTGCACTCCTTTCCTTAGATTGTCCTTCATTCAAACATCCAATATTTTATATTCAAATCAAAGATACACACCCTTCTATACTATAACCATAATTACATTTTATATATGTGTATATAAAATGTGTGTGGCATTTTGGGTTGCATTTCCTCAGCCTGAATTATTTCACTTTATTCTATTTCATCCCTTTATTTCTAGCTCTGTCCTTCTCCAAACTGTTAAATTCCAGCTCCCCTTTTGGCACTGGCCTGTTCTCATCTCGTCCAGCCCTGTGTGTCACCTCACCCCACTGCACAGATCAGGGATCCCTTTTAACCTCTCCTGTAACTGAGTGTTCCAGCAACAGGTCGTTTGGGCAGCTCTGCTCTGCCACGAGGTGAAGGTGAGAGGATTTTAGGGTCATCCAAGACCAGAGTGATATCCCTCCCTGATCTGCAACAAGGAGCTGTTATCACACAGCTTGAAATCCTACAGGCAGTGTATGCACCTACCTCATGCTGCAAACTCATATCTTATTTATTGTCCACCATTTAAATGAAGCCACATTTACTGTGGCTCCAAGGCATCTCTTCCCCCTTGAATCTCTGTTTCCAATTATTTCCCCCCAGATGTCATTAGCTGGTATTTGCCAGGTTGCATCTCATTTTGTTTTCTGTCTTTTTGCTTAATAACAAAAAACATAAGGGGTCACTTTGAGGCGCTGGAACTAATGGGCAATCATGAATATTATGGAAGCTTGAAAAATTATTAAGGTGATGAAATCTTTCTCGTGCCACACGCTAATGAAAACCCAGCATGTGGCTGTTTTCCAGATAATCCTATTGCTAGACTGATTGAAATATCACTGTGAGTGCTTTCCCCTAAATATATGTATTCTGAGTGTCTATACATTCAGCTCTCCATGAAATTGGAGTTATTCTGCTTTTCATGAACTCGCATATGAAATAGATTAGATGGCTGCTTGTAAAATCTTATTAGGCTGCTGTTGCTTGACATTTTGTGCCATCTGATGGAGTGATAATCTGGAGTAGGCAGCAGAACAGACACTCAGTGGGCTGAACCTCCTGCCCACAGCTGATGCCTCCCTCCAGAGCAGTGCCCGTGTTGCTGGACAGGGGCTCAGCAGCCTGCTGGTCTACGAGAAGCTGAGCACAAAGGATTTTTTTTTAAACAAACCCCGGAAAATGGCCATGTTGATGGCCCTATCAAAAATATTTCCCTTTGCCGGGGCAGGGTGGTAATGGGATGGAATAGGGAGGGAATGTTTGCTGCGTGAGCCTGAGCTGCCACTTGGTGCAGTTTGGAGCGGTCACGGAGTGATTGCTCGGGGGAATTGGGGTGGGGTTGTGGCACTCAGGTGGTTAACAGGTTATGGGCCTCACCGAGCTGTCACGAGGCTCTCCAAAAGCAGCAAACCTCGGCTCACGGGATCACCGCGGGCTCCTCGTGGGCAGGGAAGGGTGAAACGAAACACGAGGAAAGAGCTTTTCTCTGCATGACCCCGTCTCTGCGCTTTGGGTGACTTTTATTCACTCCACGGGCTGAGTAAAGTCCCAGTCTGGGCTCGGCTGGAATAAACATCTGTGGCTGAATAACTGCACTAATGCAGGGAGCACATGATGAAAAGTGAGGATTGTGAGCCTTTTTTTATTTTTTTTTGTGAGATTTTTTTTTTTTTTATTCAGTACAAGGAAAATTCTCTCCCCGGAATGAATGGCAGCTATTCATGTCAATGAGAGGAGAGAGAAGGAGTCAGGACAATTTTACTAACCTTTAATAAGGCTCTCAATCTATTTATAAATGGCCATCGATGTGTGGCTCCGCTTTCAGCTGAAGGCAGATGGCAATATTTTAGTTCAACTACGTTTTTTTCTTCAATGCACTAAAACCATTATGGACTTTGGTTTTAGTAAGTAAAAAGTACTTTACTGAAGTAAAAGTTGGATGCTGATGCTTAATGTTACTGCAGCTTGGTCCCTCCTCACCCCAGGGATGAATGCAGGGCTCTTCCTTAGGAATGCCTTCCTCACCAGCCCAGGACACGAGGATCTCTCCTCCTCCTCCTCCTCCTCCTCCTCTTCCTCCTCCTGCAGAGCCCTTGTTGTCCCATCTGTTCAGAGCTCCCTCTGCTCCTCACCAGCCTTCTCACCCTTGTCCTTCAGCTTCACTTTCCAGACACGATTATCCTCCCTTATCTACTGAGTTTAAGTTGCATTTGAGGGACATCAGCCCTCATAAGGATGAATCCCGTGGGATTAGCACCTCTGAGGGCTGCACCAGCACAGGAGGAGGTGGTGGGTTCCTTCTTTGTCTCTGTCTTTCCAGCTTCAGGGAGTTGTGAGCTTGAAATAGTGTCTGTTAGTCCAGGCAGATAATTCCTGCTTATTCCCCCAAGAACAGGTCCCTTGATGCTGCTCTGACTCCCTTTAACCGCGGCTTTAACATTCTAAATAATCTGTAAAATTTGAAAAAGTTATCAGCAACAGGTCAAAAAGTGTCTGTTCCAAACATCCCAGTAATATCCCTGTTTTGTCCAGGGGAGCTGTTGGATGGAGGCAGCGTGGCAGTGCAGGACATGGTCACCATGGCTGGGGTGGGACAGGATGCCATCAGTGTGCCTTATTGACACTGAGGAAAATCTTTAATCCCAGACTTTATATAAATAGTTGCTGAGGGGTTTTTTTTGGTTTTGTTTTTGGGCTTTTGGGGGTTTTTTTGTAATATATTGAGCTGGATTCTCAGAAATCACCAGGTGAAATCTGTGGCCTGTTCTCTGTCTTGGGCACCCATGATAAATTTGGGCCCTAAAAGCTGTGATTGTGCTATCATGTGCATCTCTGTAGTGCAGTTTATTGGCTTCACAATAAACTTCTATTTTAATTTTTTTCACGTCCATCCATGTTCTTTATGGTGCAAAAGACGATTGGTGCACCTCTTGAACAATCCTGTGTACCAAACCCTTCCCCTGATGGAGAGAAAGGGCCACCACTGTCTGTTGTACCTTTGACAGACCCTCCTTGGACCTTTTTGTGCCAGGCTGTAGTTAGACATATTATGGGAAGTTTGTGAGAAGGAAAGGTTTCTGCTCAGCTGCTGAGACAATTTTCTCTGGAATTATATTCCAGGTGGCTTCTCTTGATATTTTACATCACATGGGGCTGCCCCCTTTGGTTTCATGGCATATGTGTGTTACAAACACGCTCTTTGCATAAAAGCTTTGGAAATGCTCTGAAGCCCGAGACTGCAGCAAGGACCAAATCCATGTGACGTTGTCATAACAACAAACAATAATTTGAAATGCAGATTTTTTTTCATCTTTACTCTTTGGTTGTGATTGAGAGCTGTGGAAAATGGGGGATTTGCTGCACTGAGATTGTGCCTATTAGAACAGGAAGGTGATAATGGGAGTTGGTAGGATGCCCAAGGGATCAGGAGTATGATTTATGAATAGTCCTAAACAATAATACATCTAAACCAAGAATTAGTTGTGTTTCTGTGGTGGCCTATCCAGCTATTTCTGTTCAGCCTGTCAGACTGGTGTGAGCACTGGGGAAGCTCTGGCATCTCTGGATCAAACAGCTTTACTGCAGATAAAGCCCAAACTTGTGACCCTCTGATAAACCCAGGGAAATTAGAGCCTCTTTGGTGTGTGTTCCCAAACAGGTGTTTCATCCCTTTGAGCAGATCAGTGGAGTTTGCTGGGTTATTTGCAAATAGCTTTTACTGCTAAAAACCGGTGTTTTCCTTTTCTGAGGCAGGAGCTGTGATTCCCCCACGTCTGTCACTTCAGGAGCCACTCTGCTGCTTCTGTGCTCGGCTCCCAGCTCAGCTCATCACACCAGTGTTCTCCACATCTCCTGTGAACCCCCAGCAATCCTGTCCTGCCATTCCTGCCAGGAAGAGTGCAGCCCTTCTTCCACCTGTGTGTGAATCACTTCCACCCACATCATCCCAGTCGTTGTGTGCTCCTTTCCACTGTGCCCTGCAGGATGCAGGAACCACAGCAGTGCCTGGGCAGGGAGGGGGGGGAAGGTCCAGCCCAGTGCTCAGCCCCTGCCTCACTTTAATATTTCAACTCCAGATAAGAGAAAATCACACTCTGCACATGAACTGCAGCCTGTTTCCTCTGCCCTCTCTGGCTCGATTCACTCTCCCTTTGTTACTTTTCATGTTTCACGATGCCTCAAATGTCAGAAACCTTCTTATTTTCCTTGATAGGTTTTGTGATTTCCTTAGTCATTCATATCTGTCCTCGCTCTTTTCTTGTACTAATATCTCTGAGAAGCCAACTCATTTCCTGAGCTTTACACAAGGGCTTTTTCTTTTCCTTTTTTATTTCTAATCTTCATTTCCTTTCTCTGTCCCTGTCCATCCTCTTTCCATTCCCTCATTTCTGCTTTTCCTGTTACACCAGTACTTTCCTCAGTCTGCCTGGGTAAAATCTAGTCATTTTGGTTTTTGAAAAAGAAGAATCACAAATAAAGTGAATATGCTTGGCATGTCAACACAGGCAAGATTTGTTCTGAGCAGTGTAAATGTTCTTGAGATCTCAGAGCCCTTGAAATGAATCTTTCACCCTTTGGAAAAAAGGTGCTCATTGCATTTGTTGGTGCTCTGGAGAGTGCTGGGCCAAGCAGGAGGAGCACATCAGTAGCCTGCAGCTATTTCAGACATATATTGGCAGCATCACCTATAAAAACAGCCGTTGGACATAAAAAAGAGAGAGGAGAAAAAAGAAAGCTCCAATTATTTCTAGTGGCAGGTGCAATCTCCAAAGCTGCAGAGATTTCTGCTCGTCTCAGATAACTCTGTCCACCTCGGATGTCTCTTTTGGAACCTCTTTCAACGTTGCTTTGCTGGGGAGTGCTGGGACACACTGGTGGCTCTGGACAGCTGGACGAGGCTTGGGGCTGCCACAGGCACTGGGGACCTGCCAGCACCCCTCTGCTCCCCCTGCAGTTCTCCACACTGCATTTGCACAGCAGGAGTGCGACTGTTTAACTACCTCAGTAACAATTCCGGAGTAAACAACTCTTATTTAATAATAATTTGATGTTTTAATAATTTGACAACTCGCTGCTCTGCCTGCCGCAGCAAGGGCGACGGTTTCATTAGGAGATTTTATGTGCTAAATTATACTGTGAATTTTATTCCTGGTGGTGGAATTCATTCTTTCCTCCTTCCCTTGCCTGCAGGGTCACAGTTGCAGCCTCTCTCTTGCCCATCTCTCTCTTAGCAAATACCAAGGCAACACATTCTTAATATTACAGCAACATCTATTTCCTCTGTCAGCAATCCAATCCCACCATGTCTCCAGAGGCTATTTGAGTCTCTTTCAATGATCTTTTTTTTTGTATTTCACACTGGAAAAAAAAAGGAGAAAGAAGGTATTTGTATTTGTCTTCACCTCTAGTGCAATTTCCATTTGCTGTCTGATGCTGCCCCTCTATAACCCCTGGACAGACTCTCCCTTTGCCCTGTGCCCTGTTTGCTTCTCTTGCTGATGGGTCAGGGGCTTCTTCCCACCTTGATTATTTCTGCACCTCCCATTCCATTGCAGGGGCAGGAGTTGGACTTGATGATCCTGATGGGTCCCTTCCAACTCAGTATATTCTATAATTCCCACACCCTGCACCATTAAACATTTATTTATTGCTACATAACTCCAGGGATTAATTTTTTTTTTCACTATTTTCTACCCTTCTATGGCCTCGGTTGTTTTCCCCAATAACCTCAATTTAAGGCTTTTTGCTGCTGCTTTTTACCATCAGGAGCAAATCACCCACCTTGGCTAAGGAGCAGTGTTGGGTTTGTGTTACAGAAGGTAATGATCAGGTCAGGGGGCTGTGAGCACATCCAAGAGGTGGATATGGGTGAATGAGAACAATCACCCACAGAAAAAGAAAAACTTGGCAGGTTTAAGGTTGTGAAAAACCCAAAATGCACTTATTCAGCAGGTTGTGTGCACAGGCAGATCCCATCCAGCCATGAATTTGTATTTGTAAAGCAAAATGTCTCCTCCTGCCAGTGAATAAGGCCTATGAACTCCTGCAGTCCTTCACCAAAGGCTTCAACACACATGGCATAGTTGGTGCCCTCTGCAATTTTAGGCCCATTTTACGTGAGGAAAATGGGTGTATTTTCCAATGGAATAAACCAACATAAAATCCCAACACAGAAAACACAGGTGGAGATGTTTATATTCCTGTTAGTGGAACAAAGTAACTACTAGACTTCCAATTAAGGCTTGTTATAGACCGAAAATATGTGTTACTAAAATGTGCCTAAATGGTTCATTTACAAGCAGTTTGATAACACACCTTAAACCACAGTTCCTCTTGTTCCAGATAGGATCAGAGAGACGATGTTTTACAACTGGGGATGTGCTCCTCTAGCACTTCACCTCCCAGGAGCAGATCAGCCAGCAACCAGTGATTCCCTTGCTGTTAATTCCTGGGGTCAGAGGTCTCTGTTTTCTGGGAGCTGTGCAGCAGGAGGGGGATACCCTGGAGGGGCTCCCACCTCGCCAGAATGTGCTGTAAGGGCAGCAGGAGGATGACAAATAGTGCTTGGAAAAACAGCTGTTTTTCTGAGAAGTTCCAGGAATGTATCCGAATTTCGGTGCTTTGTCCTCAAAACAGAATTTGCATTTGGTTTCCTGCCCAGGCTGTGTTTGATCACGGCTTGAAGCACAACAAGGTGTGAGGCAGCTGAGCCCAGCAGTCAGGGAGCCCAGGGCTGCTTTTCTTTACCCAGCTCCCTGTTAATAGTCTCTCTTTCAGCATTTTGCCCTTTTCCATGCAATCAAGCCACCTCTCCAGAGCTTCCTCAGAGTTTGTGGAAGAGTCCAGGTTAGTAGCTATTAAAACTGGAGGGGTTTTTTAACCTGAAGCAGCAGCACTGTGTGTTTCCTCCTGCCAGTGAAGTGAGGCATTTGGACAGGCAGTGCTCCACAGAGAGAGGAAGCAGCTGGTCCAGGACCTGCAGAGTCCCTCTTATTTTCCCCTTGAAGTGGAGAGATGTGGAGAGCCATCCACAGGGATCACAGGCTGGCTTTCCACTGCTGAAACAGCCATGGATAATCCTGGCTGGATCAAAAGCCGTGGTGAGAGCTGCAGTTCTTCCAGATGCTGGAGGCTGCCACAGCTAATCTGCTTTTGGGCAGTACCTCCCCTTTTAACTCCTTGCTGTGTGCTGTGTACTACACATGTGGTGTTGTGTTGGCCAAAGAGGACACACAGTGTTCCCTAATCCATTTAAAGTAGCGTCAGAAGTCACTGAGAGCCACTTCACAGGCAGCTGTGATGAGAATTTTTAATTCACCTCTTTGCAGCATGAGGTATTTTTGGCCTGTATGGCTCTATTATGATGCTAAGTAGTCTAAAAATGATGGTTTTCTTCTGCTTTCATCATTTTTACATCAAATGCGGTGTCATCGCTTTGGTGTCAGAACATAGATGGGGGCTGAAAGTCCTGGTGCCCTGTGCAGCCACAGAATTCTCTGTAGTTACTGGGGCTTCCCAGAGTATCTCTGGCAGTGGTGGTAAGTCATGGGCTTCTGCAATTTAAATAATTTGTTCATCATTTGAAAGAGAGCAGGTTTAGATTCGATGTGAGGAAAAAAGTCGTCCCTGAGAGGGTGAGGAGGCCCTGGCACAGGTTGCCCAGAGAAGCTGTGGCTGCCCCTGGATCCCTGGAAGTGTCCAAGGCCAGGTTGGACGGGGCTTGGAGCAACCTGGGCTAGTGGAAGGTGTCCCTGCCCATGGCATTGGGTTGAATCAAGATGATCTTTAAGGTCCCTTCCAACCCAAACCATTCTACGATATTTCCATCAAGACAGAGAGAAAACCCTCTATTTTTAGTCTCCTTTGTTCTCACAGGTGTAGCCGAGCTGGCAATGGAAAGTTCTTTGCAAGGGCCTTGGAGTGCAGGAGGTTGGGTGAGCTGCAGGCAGGAGCTGCTCTCACTCCCATCAGGCAGCCCTTTGTGTGTGTGGAGGAGACGTCCATTTGTCTGTCAGTAATTTTGGCAGCACCACAGCTCCTTTTAATCAGCTCTTTAAAGACTTCACAGCTGGTGGCCAAACTCCTGCTGCAGATTCAATGGAGCAGTTTACTCTGCAGCTCCTCATCGTGCCTGGATCTATTGCACGTTGTTGTCTGAGGGGTAGGACAGAGCTGTGCAGTGTGGCTGCAGGTCCTGGGGCTGGGGGCACGTCCCTGTACCCTCTGACACCTCTGCACTGGCACTGGGTGAAGGAAATCTTTGGGGAACATCAGGTTTTTGCTGGAGATGAAGCTGATGTACCACGGAGACAGCAAACGACAGGGTTGCACCTTCTCCTCTGGTTTCCACTGGGCTTCTCATGAAGATGGTCAGCCCACCACAAAGAGAAAAGCCAGGAGTAAGATAGTCTTAACCATCCTTGTCACATGCACCAGGGAACACAGTTGGTTTTAACTTGATGGACTTTATTGTTGTTATTGTCATCACCACTCTCTACAAACACCTGAAAGGAGGTTGGAGTGAGGTGGGGGTTGGTCTCTCCTGCCATGAGAGGAAATGGCCTTAAGTTGTGCCAGGGGAGGTTCAGATTCTATATTAGAATTTTTTTCCCCTGGTCAGGCATTGGCATAAATTGCCCAGGGAGGTGTTGGAGTCACCATCTCTGGAGGTGTTCAAGAGGCATCTGGACGTGGCACTTGGGGATGTGGTTTAGGGGTGATCGTGGTGGTGCTGGGGGAGAGCTGGACTCGATGATCTTGAACCCTGGTGATTCTTTTATAATCTTTACCATCATTATTAATGTTATAACAGCCCTTAATCTTCTGGCAGCCTTTAGCACTCCTCAAGGGAGAGAACAAAAGGTACACTGAGGGCTTCCTGCTGGGAAAATATCAGTCAGTGTGACACCCAATTCCCCTGTTCCTGGAAGATCCCGTAGCAAAACAGGTTGTCAGAGCTGAAACAAGAAAACTGCTTCACTGTCGTTGCTGGAGTATTTTTCTCTGCCTTGCCATCAGAGCTCCATGAAAAGCCAGGTCTGGACCCCACACTGGGATCTCCCTGAGCCTCAGCTTGGAAAATATTTGCATCAGTGCCCTGCCTGATGTTCCAGCTGTGGGTGCATCTCTCGAGGCTGTAAAACACAGAACCACATCCATTGCTTGTAGTCAGGCTACCTGAGTAATTTACACCAAGCCCTTAAGGATAATTTTCCTCAGGCCCACTCAGCCAGCAGGTGAGGTCTCTCTTCAGCTGGAAACTATGGGAACGTGCTGCAGCTGCTCCCTGGGAGATGGGTGAAAAAGGCTTTCCTATGAAAGCAGAGGAGCCAACACACATTTGGGACTGTGCTGTAATCCAGGCAACACCTATTGAAGGTCCAGACCCAACTCTGGTATTTAAACAGCTCTTACACCATCTTAAAGGTATGTTGGAGTTATCTTTACATTTTTGAGGACCAGCCCTAACTTTTCACTTTGGAGTTGCTGTGTCAAGCAGAATGACTGCAGTTTTCCTGCAGCTGAAAAGCTTAATTTCTCTCAATAAAACAAAGCTCCAAGTCCTGTTCCTCTGATCCTGGGCTATTTGGCAGCGTGCTGGATATCACTCTACTCACAGGAGACGTTATTACCAGGAATACAAGCAGGTTATTATTACTCATGCTCAGCCTGGGTTTTGATGGGTCTCTCCAGGATCCGTTTCTATTCACTGTTTATTTTCATTAGTGGTTGGAATGATATAAGAGATGATACAGTTACAGAACCTGCGACTGATAGGGGTGGAAGCTGTTTCAAGCCCTCTGGAGGGCAGGATTACGACTCAGATTGACCTTGGCTCGTTGTATTTCTGCTCTGCACAAGATGAAATTCAATATCAGGGGTAGCAAAGTCTTTCTCTTGGCAGGGCAAAATCAGCTCTGAAAAGTGAGGAACAGTGACCTTGGCAGAAGGGTGTGATAAGAGCGTTTGGGGTTTATCATGGATCACAATAAATACATCCAGAGCTTCGTAGACCTCAATGGGTGGTTTCAGGTTGTGGTTGGGGGTCCCCTGGGAGCCTTGGAGCCTCTCTGCAGGGTCTTTAGGACGTGAATAAGAAGGATACAATGAAAATTGTGAAGGTCCACCCACTGAAAAAACGGTTGCAAGCTTTTGTTTCAGACTCTGAAGGCGTATTTAGGGGTTTTTATTTATTATCTGACTGCATTGTTGGTGTATGAAGGGTATTTTCATGAGGTGCATGGTGGGCCAGTGCTTCTCTCAGAATAAGACAGCTTTTAGTGCATTTCTTAGCTTTAGCCTGTTAGAGGAGGTCTCATTTAATCATGGCAGGACTGACCCTATTATTAGGCAAGTCCATCTTTGTTAGGTTTTCACCAGAATAAAATAGTACCTGACCCCATAACAGATTCCCTTTCAGTGAACTACTGGCAAAGCTCCTTGTGAAGGCTCTCGTTCGAATAAATTCTTGGCAGAGCTCTGGGTAATGAGATTTCCATTGAATAAGCTGTTAGCAGAGCACCTTTTGACTCAATTCACATAGTTAGAGAGGAGCCCTGGGAGTCAGGGCTCTCCAGTTTGGTCTCTGGTGGTGTCACTGGGGGAGCAGCCCGTCTGTCTGTCTGTCCTCACCACGCCTGCAGGACCAGGACACCCACACCTCAACACTCAGGCTCAGATGGGGCTTGGAAGTTCCCCCCAAAACCATCAAAATATTATATCAAGTGTGCTGACATGACTACTGAGGACAAGCATTTCTGTCCCCATGAGGCAAAGATGGTTCCAGGGTTACTGTTTGATGTGTGAAGGGGGGTAACCTCGAGTATGAACTTTTTGGATAACATCTCTCTATAGAACTTCTTTAAAACTGCTCTTTCCTGCATTTCTGAAGATATTCAGGATTATTCCCTCATTTGTGTCCTATCTGAAAAGGTGGTAGCAACTGTCCAGGCTTTGTGAGCAGAACACACCTCCTTCTCCTCCCAAATATATTTTTCCTGTTGTTCCAGCTTCCCATCTGAGTTTGGGATTAGGAGTGGTCAGCTTTCACCCTGCAAATCTTTCTAATGGGATTAAGCGGATAAGGACACGTAGAAAATGATTAGTGCTCTCCTGGGAGCCATTAATGGTTTGTAAAGTTCCTCACAGCAGTAACACCTACCGAGTTGGGTTGCACAGGAAGAAACTTGCACTTCCTCTAAGACTAATTTTAGAGAGGCTGCATCTCTCTGGGTAATGAGTATTGATTCCTCAGAGATCTGCTGAGAATTGGCAAGCAGGTAGATTTAATCAGAAGCAGGATGCTGGTTGTAGTGCAGATAATACATAGAAAATCACACCTTTCATCAAGTTTTTTGGGGGGACGAAGAGAGGCAGGGCAGGTGAAAAGCCTCCACTCCCCTTCCTTTGGATCCTGTGCTGCCCTCTGCTCCGCACGACCAAAAGCAACGTTTTCCAGACCACAGAATTTTGGGGTATAATGGCCTCAAATTCCCTTAGGTGAGGTTTCAAACACCCCTCCAGCCATGTTGAGACACCCTGTGGGGGCTGCACTGGGGCATCTGCCCAGTCTGATGCAGGCTCAGGGCTCCCCAGTGCAAACCAGTACACGGAGGAGTGCAGTGGGGAGAAAGAGCTTCCCCACAAGACTTTATTTCCCACCCCAAACACTGCAGCAATGAGCTCTTTCTGTGAAGGCACCAAACCATCCTGGTCTGCTGGAGATAAGAGCTGCAGGATTAACCCCCCCCCAAAGGGAATCCCTCCTCTTGCTCCAAGGTTTTGGTGTTTGGCACCAGCTGCTCTGCGTGGGGCGAGATCCACACTCAATCCTGTTTGTGCTGCAGCCAACTCAGAGTTAGAATATTCGTGGAGAGCATCAGAAATCTGTGTCTTTCTGAGTTATTGCTGTGCTGGCTGGGAATTACAGCTGAGCTCAGGCAGAGGGACAGGGACCCCCTCTATCCTGACAACTTCATCAGGCTCAGCCTTGTGTGTGCTTTGAATAGAGATACCATGTGGAGCTCTTCCCTTCTGAAGGGAAGCCTGATTGTTCCAACTGAATTTGGATATCATAATGGTTTACACTTTTTTTATACTCTCTCTGGTGGGATGAATGCACAGGTAAATCATAGAATATCCTGAGTTGGAAGGGACCCAACAAGGATCATTGAGTCCTTGTAACTTGGTGAAGAAGGAAAGGCATTAAAATTCTTGAGAGTTCCTTTATAGGAAACACTAAACTCAAGTTCAAGGAATGAGAAGAGCAGTGATGGCCAATGGTGAACAGATAGAAATAAACCCCATCCCTCCAGGTTGGATCCCTGATGGTGAAAGTAGAAGCTCCTTGAGGAAATTACATGGCTGGCAGCCAAAGGAACCCTTTCTTCTTCAAATGCTTCCTAATTAAGTTCTGACTATTAATCTGTCTTCCTGAGTCAAAGTTCTTCTATGAAATAACAAATTAATGTAAATCATCCTGAGGTAGAGGAACGAGGTTGGTCTGATTTGAAATCTGGTGTCATCCAGCCCACGTGAAGTGGGAATGGGCTGGTTTGTGGCTGGGGCATAGGGAAAGCTTTGGATCTTTGTTTAATTGTTCCTAAAGCTGTATGGGCTGCCCTGTTCTCCAAAGTGCTGATTAAGGGTGATTATAGAATTAGCTGGAAAAAAAATCCAGCAGGATGTCATTGCCATGCAGAGATATCCCTGTGTTCCTCAGGAACTCTAATCCTCAGAGTGACTCATCCCCTTCAGTGTTTTTCATAAAGCCACTGCCATGACATTGTTATTTACCCAGATAAATCTGTTTATGGCAGAGAAGGGTGTCCTTCTCCAGCCACCAGCTGTGCCCAGGCAGGAGAAAGTCTTTTGGTGAATTTTAGGCCGAGCTTTTTGGAAATCATCACGGCAGAGCTGGTGGATGAAACTCATGCTTGAAATTAGAGAGCTGCTGGAGCTGAGGGATATTTGGGATTGGGTCTGTCATCTCCTTTGGTGCAGAGTGGAGCAGGAGTTGGATCTTGGAGGTGCCTTCAGTAATAATGTGATTAATATGTGAGGGTATAATATGACTTCTATGTAATTTGGGAGTGATGAGGTGGTTAGGAGGAGGGATTCAAATATCACATCACTCCATGATTCCTGCCTGATGCCAGGGGTGCTCCCTGCCCTGCACCAGCACCAGTGCCCGCAGCACAGCAGCACACAGCCTGCACTGTGCCCATCCTTACTTCCCTGTATCCTACTGCCTGAAAAATCCACCTGGCCACACTTTGGGAGGACCTGTCTGAGTGCCATTTTCTCTGAACACCCAATTTCTGAGCAGGCCAATCGCCCCTGTTCTCTCATGTGCAGCTGTGACACCGCAGTGACTCACAAAGCAGCCTTGGGGGTGCCCTCCCATCTCCACAAGAGCAGTCATGGCACCTCACCACCCTGCTCTGCTTCACCCCTCCCTGCCCCAAACCACTCTCAACGTCCTGATTTATTAGGCAAGAGAACCTCGAGCAACTTGTTTTTTAAGTCAGGTGCTTATTGCCCATTATCCACTGCCCCAAACTGAGCTCTGCCTTCTGGAGCAGCTGATCCTCCCCATCGGTCACTTTTGTTGGTCTGAAATTTGACTTGGGGGACTCATGAACGCTAAGATGGACTTTTTTCCCCTCGTGTTGAAAATGTGGATGGAATTTAAAGCAGGTGAGGAAGGGAGCTGTGAAAGATCTGGCTGTTATTCACCTTTATGGGGCAACACACGTGATGAAAAGGGGAGAGGAGGAAAATCCATCACTGGTAATGGAGACAAGCTGCATGGAGAGAGGAACCCGCAGAGGTCAAGAGAGATTCCTGGGCTGGGTTCAAAATGCAGATAAAAAACACAAGCAGAGGAATAAAAATAAAAATAGGAAAATGGAGGGGAGGTTTTTAATACATCCCTGCTTAGAAAATGAACAATAAAGTGAGATATTCTGGGCAAGCAAGCGTGGGGTGTGGTACACAGAACAGCACCTTCATGGAATCTCATGGATCTCATGGATACCAGTGATTGTCCAGGGTCTGGGACAGAAGATAGCCTTGTGGGTTCACCAAGTGGAGTGAGTTACAAGGAAACCACAGTTAATAACTGAAAAACTGCCTCTGAAAATCCTGCTTTTCTTCCTCACCCCTCCAGTCCAGCCCCTAGAAAGGAGAAAACAAGTCCACTTCTCCTCAGCCCTGGAGGTCGGCTCCCACCAGGGTAACCTCATCTTTCTGGACGTGGGTGTGCACTGGTAAAGCCTCCATTTCTCCTTGTTTTTCATGGATAGGAGTGAGGACGTGTGGCTCAAGCTCAACGAGAGCAGGTGCTGGGTGTGAAACCTGGAAAGCGAATTTCTTTTCCCTTTATCTCCATCTGCTCCTGCTCCCCCCATCCCTAATTGAGATCTTCTGCTGCAGGAAACGCGGAGGCAGTCTGGGGGAGGTGGGTAGAGGTAGTTTTTAATAATACACCTGTTGAAGGCTCTGTGTGTTCTGCCTAATCCTTTGTTTGCCCTCTTTCTGTATCGACTCCATCAACACAAACGCTCGGTGTGATAAACGGGGAACAGGCAGGAGCAGCAACACAGAGAGTTGTGGAGCTTCCCCTCCTCGCTCTGATCAGATCTCTCCAGGCTGGAGTGTATTTTGAACGTTGGAAAATGTACTGGAAAATAAGGATTGCTATTAGATGTCATGTTTAGTTGCCACTGCAGAACTGTTGGCACTGGGAGGCCGTGACTCGGCCATGGTTGGGTGTCACAGTGGTGGGATGTGTGTGGATGATCCTTCCCTCCTGCTGGAGTTTCGTTTTGCAGGATACACCACTGCAATAATAAAGGCAGTGGTACCTGGGAGCCCTGAGAGCAGTTCAGAATTTCCATTTATGGCTTCCTGATTCTGGAGTGGAGGGAAAAAACAGGGAAAGGAGGTGATGAGTCTATGTCCAGTGCACTGCTCCTTCTGCTGCCTTGGTGGGTGAATAACAGATAAGGGGATTGGATGCAGTTTTCCTGAGAAAAGGAACTTTCAAAGTCAAGTTTGAGGTGTTTGGCTTTGATAACCCCTCTTTAGCCCCCACCCAGAGTGTGCTCCACTGCAGTACCTCCCCTGCTTTAGCCCAAGGTGTGATTCTATGATCAAAGTGCAGCCTTTAACCAGCCTGTAGCAGCGAGTTGTTTCTCAGCATCATTTCCCAGTGACACTGTTCTCTCTCAGTGTGAGTTTGTGATTCCATCCATCCTTGCAGAGGGCAGTAACCCAGGTCAAACTGAGTCCTGCCTTTTCCCTTCTCACCAGGAAACGACCTGAAAATCAAGTAGAATTTTCTCCTTTTCATTGATCTTACAGTTTAAAATAACTTTGTAATAAAACTTTTTAGGACTTCGGTTCATCATGATATTTTGTTTAGAAAAACCAAACTAATCCCTCCTACCCTGTGTAAGTGCCATGACCTATTTGCCTCAGCACTTGGTGACTCTGAACCATGTCAGACTCAATCCAGTGGGGCAAAACAAAGCCCAAACAATGTTCCTAAACGTGGGTGTGTGTTAGAACTCAGCTCTGGAGTTTTTACTGTTCTCCCAAGTAAACCACTGGTCCAAGCACATGTTTCTGGATCTGCACTGCCACGAAAAGCACGTGGGAAGATGCTGCTTCCAGGAGGCTCACGTGGCTGAAGAAGGGTTTGTATCATGAAAATCCCACTCTCTCAGAACTGTTCAAATGCCACCACAGACAGCAGACAATTAGTGCTCTGACTCGGAGCTGTTTGGGTGTATCAGGATAATTCCCAGTTGCCAACTTTCTTCTCAGTTCCCAGGCTGACTTTCAGCATCTCTTTGTTTCGTGCAGCACGACTTTCTGACTAATAGGAGATGATTTACTTGATGTCATAGCTAAGCTTTGATGAGCTGGAAGGTGAATCTTCAGTAAATTACATGTTTTTCAAGAGCACAGAGCTACATGCAAAACTAAGCACCCAAACCCACCCTGGGTTTGCTGCCTGCCAAGCTGTTGACTCCCAGAATGTCAGTCCTTCAGCAAAATGATTTCCACTGCGCAGTAATGAGCTTAATTGCTGCTTAGATATCCAGAAATTTTTATTATAGTTGATATATTTATTTTATTAAATATTTATACATATGAATATTATATATTTGTTAAATGATTTACATATAACATTTATTATATTTATTTAACATGATATATGGTATAAAATACGATCTGCCCAGGGTTGGATGTCTCTCTTGGACTCACCCAGGAGCGACATTTTGCTCTTTATAGTCAGTGTGGCTTCAGCATCTGCCCAGTGGTTTTTGGTATCTCCCTTTTCCTGTGGAAGTCCTTGTATTCCAGTCACTTCTTGGTCTTCCTGGCATAAATTATTTAAGTCTGGATGACCCTTGAGGAAGATTTGCAGGATCAGGCCTCAAATATCCTCTCCCTTCCTTCCCATCATATCCCTGCTGGGGCAATGTGTGCTTGGGATATTCACGGAATCACGGAAGGCTTTGGGTTGGAAGGGACCTCCAGGATCCTGTAGTTCCAACCCTCAGTTCTGGGTGGGTTAACAGGGTGGCAAATGAAAATGAAGGGATCGATGTGCTGGAGCATGTCGAAGGATCAGCCTCTTCCCCTGTGTGCTTGTACATCCAGATTAGGTGTGTTACAATAAATCAATGGACTCAATTCCTCCGGAGCCGCCGGAGCTGAGGCAGGACTGCAGGGATGGATAAAGCTGAGGTTTTATCACTCTTCCATCAGTAAACATTGCAAATGATCGATTAGGCAGGGAAATGTTCAGGACAGCTTTGGATTATCGGGTTGTCAGATTCTTCAGCCTCTCTGAACTGCACTGGGGCTGCCAGGGCTGCTCCAGCCGGGAGCGTCTCAGCCCTTGGCAGGACCAAGGGGCTTCCATCCCTTCAGCACCCTCCGTGCCAAGGGCGGGGTGTCTCTCATCCCCTCGTCTCTCAGGCACGCTGCAGTTATTGAAATTAAACAACTTGGAAAATATCTCGTCAGACGGCACCGATTTGGAATTAATCACAATTTTAATTTGACAGAAAGCGATCCCGCTCCGCTCCCTGCGACGTCTCCTCTCCCCACCCGCCCACGGAGCCCGCTGCAGGGTGTCTGAGGGAAATGAGACGTGCAGCCTGCCCTGCCTGGTAAAAGCCTATTTAAGTGATCAGCCAGAGACTTGGGTGGAATATTAGGCAGTAAAACAGGTTTTCTAGAAAATGAGATTGCCCCTGGCACTGGTAAATCCATTCAGAGATTCACGGAAGTCGGGTGGATGTGGTGACATTTGGGAGGCAATAGGTATTTTTCTTTCTTAATAATTCTGATATGGAGAGACTATAAATTAAGTATTTTTCAAATGCAGAACCTGATCCTGCTCTTGTCGTAGTTTTCTGCCTGTTTTGGTCTCACTTATTTCATGGGTTTTGATAGTGGGAGAGAAAGCTTGGGTGTCATTTCTGAAACAACACTAAAATCCAAGCATTTTCCCTGCTTTCTGGGAGGGTCCATGTACATGGGGAGTGACTGGCTCTGCTCCATCAAAAACCTGATGTTTTAATGGGGGGAGAAAAAGCAAATGGATGGTTTACCTAGGCCAGGGGCTGATGATGCTGCTGATACTTTTGGCCTCAGACATGTCTTGGGAAGGATCCTCATCCTGGCAGAGCATTTACGACCCCTGTGATGGATCTCTATCCAGGCTGGCTGCTTTACCCAAATGCTAATTCCTCTGAATGAAGTGAGATGGGAGATCTGTGCAATGTGTCGTTTTAGTAAATTAAGCGTTACAAATGCTGCTGCCACCCTTCCCCCCTCACATATGTTCCCACTTTCCCCAGTATTAAAAAAACAAATAGTCTGCAAAGCAAAACTCTTGAATCTTACTGCCTCCCAAAGCAGGAGAAGTCTCGTGTGTTGTAGATACCAACTGGATGCTGTTGGTCCTGGTGGTACAGAATGGGCCCATAATAACCACATTCTGCATGTTGCTGCCTCGTCCTTGCTCGATTTGCTTTTAAAATATTGCTGTGTTCAAAGAGGGAGAAACAAATAAATGAAGCAGTTTTTTTCCCTTGGGGCTGCAAGAGCTCTTGGGAGGCTTCGGATGCCTTTTGTCTGTGATTAAGGGTCTGGTGTGGGCCTGAAGAGATGAACCCCAGCAGTGGCAGAGGACATGGCTGTGGTGGCCTCCTGGCCAACGTAGTGGGATGTGAGTCTGGGAAAAGCAGGATATTTCTATTCCTGTCATCCAGTAGTTTCTTCAGAATTGGAAAGAAAGGAAGTTAAAGAGGTTGTTCAGCCTGGAAAAGAGAAGACTCTGGGGAAACCTTAGAGCCCCTTGCAGTGTCTAAAGGGGCTCCAGGAGAACTGGAGAGGGACTTTGGATAAGGGCTGGAGTGACTGGACAAGAGGGAATGGCTTCCCACTGCCAGAGGGCAGGGTTAGATGGGATATTGGGAAGAAATTGTTCCCTGTGAGAGTGGTGAGGCCCTGGCACAGGTTACCCAGAGAAGCTGTGGCTGCCCCTGGATCCCTGGAAGTGTCCAAGGCCAGGTTGGGCAGGGTTTGGAGCAATCTGGGATAGCAGAAGGTGTCCCTGCCCATGGCAGGGGGTGGAACAAGATGGTCTTTAAGGTCTTTTCCATCCCAAACCATTGTGTGATTCTGTGACTTTTCTAACGGTGCCAAGCCAGGACTCCTGCAGGGAGGAGAGCAAATGGTGCCTGGCTGGTAGGAGCAGAGCAAAGGGCCTTCCTGGGTCTCAGGCTGGATGCAGAGGAGGTGTGACAGGCAGCCCAAGGCTCCAGCCTGGCACAGGGTGGTTGCATTCAGGCGTTCCCCCCGCCTTGCCCTTTGTTACCTGCTGGTAAATCCAGAGGAGCTTTGCTGGCTTTAACAAAGAGCACACTTGGCCTCCCTAATGCTCCCAGGGAGGATTGATGCTCCAACAAACCTGTCAGAGCACGTGGCCTGGGTTTTGGGGGGTGCTGAAGGTACCTCTGGCATCAGCCAAAATCCACGGGAGCCGCAGGCGTTTGCATCCCTGGATCTGCCCGAGGATGTGCTGGCTCCCTCTCTGCCTGCCTCCCAGTGATATTAAGAGGCTGTTGTTAAGCAAACTGTTCCAGCATCATCCTTGGGGTGCGTGCCAAGGTTCAGCCCGGCACAATCTGAAAAGGGAAGATAGAGAACCTGGGAAGCAGAGATCCATCACGGAACCACTGACAGTTGCTTAACTGAAATATTTTCAGGCCCTGATGGCAGGATAATTTTGTATATCTGACTTTATTTTTAGAGTGTGATTGATAGCCGCAAAGAGGGAAGGGGAAAGCTGGAATTTTCTTCCAAAGGAGTCTGCAAGCCCAGGTTTCCTGTTGTGCCATGTTACGGTTCCTTTTAGCACGATTCTTGTTCCTGATTAAAATAATTCAACGTGCAGCCAGCGGGAGGTCGAGGCAGTTTGTGCAATGCAAAATGTAATAAATGTTTCAGAAGGCAGGGAAAAATATTTAGCAAATCTGGAGTGGAGTCCCATCTCTCTTAATTTGGCCCAAACAAGGTGGTAGATAAAGCTTCTGCTTTTGCAGAGCAGGAATTTCAATTACTCGCAGGAAGTTTGCAAATTAAGAAGAAGGAGGTTAACAATGAAAATCATTTCCTTCGGTTTGGAGTTCTGCAATGTGATTTAGCAGTGATTAAAATGATAAGCAACTCCACAGTCCTTGCCAGAGCCTGTGCACTCCAGTTATTTATGGCAGGGAGTGCTGGGGAGCAGGACTCTGTCCTCTGCTGGTTTGGTGCCTCCTGTAGCATGAAGTAGTGGTTGGTTCCCATCAGGACTTCAGCCAGGGCTTGTGCAAGCAGGGAGAAGATTTAAAGAAGAGGCTGTTTCAAGATAAAGGCTGCAGGAGTCAGATGTCAGCTTGTGGAAGCAGGTCTGACCTCCTGCTAACCTTCTGCTCCCCATGGGCAGGGGCACAGAGTGACATGGGGCAACTCCAGGTTTGGGATAGGACTATAGAGAGGCAAAGGTAAGAAGCCTGGAGGCAGGAAGTACTGGAGTGATTTTTCCCACAGCACATCTTCATTCTTCCCAACATCTCATCGTTCCTGATGCTCTGCTCTGAGTTGTCCCAATCTCCTCCCTCGTGTACAGTGGCAGAAGTGGGTGGCAGAGATGAAGCCAAGAGAAACAGGGAACTTACCTCCAACTGTGTATCTAAAAGCAGGTTTAGTTAATTTTTTTGGGGTGCCACTGGACCTAAGGACTCACCCCTGCCTGTGGTGTCACCCAGGCACAGGAGGGAGGCAGCCAACAGGCTCATGCCAGCCCAGGTGCTGAGAGGAGGTGCCATCTCCAACACTTCCAAAGCCTCCTGGCCTCACCTGCACATCCCCAACACTTTTTTGATCTTTCCAGGGAAAAATCAGAGGCATGAGATGTCTGAGGTGACTCTGTCACCAGCCTTCTGTCATTAGTACAAGCTCAGCCCAGGGCAAGGTGATAATCCCAAGGAGACTTTGTGGAGGCTTGATTCAAACCTTGATCCAAGCCTAGATCCAACCAGGGGGCTCATATTCCATTTGATCTAATAAAGAGGCTAAAATAAGTCTCAAGGATTGTTCCAAGAAGCTAAACATGAGCCATCCTATTTAAGAAAAACAACAAAAAATTAAAATAATTAAAAATAATCATTATTTACACTGAAATAGAAATTGGGTGATTATATAAATGCTAAAGTGATGGGATATTTGAGGAAAGTGGTTTATTAGATCCCAAAGCCCAGATTAGTCCACATTTTGTTCCTCTGGATGCTCCCAGGAGCTTTTACAGGGATGAGGTGATCCAGAGGGATGGCAGGAGGCTGGGGGGGGTCCAACAGCCCCCCTTGAGCCACTGTATTGACGTCTCCAAACCAGCAAGATTTGTAGCCATCACATTGGTGCTTGAAGCCCAGGGATAGAAAGCTTGTGGTCAAATTAAACAAAGTTACTGGTGTTTTCACCATTGTTTCCTTTATTTTCTCTTCTTTTTTTTCTCCCCCTCTCATTAGACAGCAGCTATTCTGTGGCCACTCTTGTTCTCTTGCCATCAGTTGGCTGCATTGATAATCAATCTTTTGAAGCCCGGGATCTTTTCCGGGTTTGAATTCTTTGGATTTTATTAAATAAATGTGCATTTGTGTAGAATGGAAACTTTGCTCCTTATCAGGATCATCTGTCTTGGTGAAATGACTTGGAACAGCTGTTGCATGAAGCAAAATCTGATAGAAACACAGGGACTGGGTATAAACACAAACATTAGTCACTATGGAAACTGAAGTTACTGAGAGATGGTTCCAAAAAGCTGTGTTTCTATATGTTTCTTATCCTAACTAAATATTCCCGGGGGATTTTGCCAGCCACTTCATTTAAAGCCGTCTGGGAATGTTCTGCTTGCCTGCATATGAATCACTCGGGAGTAGCACCCCCAGCATTTGGGTACCACAGAGCTCCACTGTCAGAATTGATGGGTTATTGATTTATCTCAATTCCTGGAGGCTGGGGAGGGACAAACCAGCATTTAAAAATATCAAAGGGCAAAGCTGCATTTAGGGACTCGTGGAAGAGAGCTTTAGGCTGTGGGTTGAACCCAGTTCCAGCTCCCCATCCCACACCAGCAGCACCATGGTATGGAGGGTCAGTGCTGGGCTGTAATCTGGATAACTGGGGGGCTTTTCTGCTCCATCTGCCAGTCCTGTGACTTCTCCATGTATTTAAAAAATACATCAGTGAAGGAAGAAGCTCCATCCCCTGCTGGAAGGGCTGCAATTAAAAGCCAGTTTCTCTGTTGACAGAGGAGCTGCATCTTTAGACAACCCTTGGAGACTGTAGGAATAAAAGTGATTACTGGATGAGACTGGCACCTCGCAGAGATGAGCCAGCACAGGCAGAACATGATGTTTGCAAGGCACAGAAATCACCACCGTGGGGCAAACAGGGGTCCCTTTGGAGGGAACAACTTGCACAGCCAGAGGTGCTGTCACAGCTTGGTGTCTGTGCACAACCCTAACCCCCCTGCAAGGAGACGCTGCTCCTCTGCTTTCTTGGGCCCTCTGTCTCCTTTTTGCAGGAGTTTTAAGAAAATCCTCGGTCTCCATAGCAACTGCTGGCTCTCTGGCACGTGTGGCTTCCACGGCACACGCGGGGACCGGGTGCCTTCAAACAGGAGTGGAGGGCTCAGCACCCAAATCACAGCTGGAGCCCTGCCTGCTCTCACCCCCCCCAGCCCTGCACTCCCCAGCCTGAGGGATGCACTCACTGGGCACCTCTTCCCCTTTCCATTCACAGTGTGACAAAGGTTTGGGTGCCCGTAGGGAGCAGAGATGGAATTTCTCACCATTAATGCTCTTCGTGCACCCGACCCCTGCCCTCATGCCACTGCCATCCTTCCTCCTTCAGCTGTCCTGGGTCAGGTGGGGAATTTTCTTCGCTGAATGGGTGGTCAGGCACTTGAACAAGCTGCCCAGGGAAGTGGTGGAGTCACCATCCCTGGAAGTGTTCAAAAACCTGGGGATGTGGCAGCTGGGGACGTGGTTCAGTGGTGAGCATGGCAGTGCTGGGTTGGACTCAGTGATCTTAGAGGGCTTTTCCAAACTTACTAATCCTAAGACCATTATTAGTTGCTGAATTGCTTGTGGTGATGCACAGTGGAGCTGGGAACACATCACAGCAGAGCACTGGGTCAGTCTCTGTGTGTGAGGATCTTGTCTCTCCCTTGACCAACAGCTTCTGGCAAAATCCATTTTCATTGGAAATTTAGAGGTTAGGGTTTTTTCACTCCCTATATCTTTCTTCTTAATTGTTTTGTTACTCAGTAACTTCACCCAAAACCCCCTTTTTGACTCAACCCTTTCTCCACTGATCACCCACACTCATTAGTGGCACTTGAGAGAACAGACGAACACGAGAAGGAAAATGATCCCGAGCTGATTGAAAAGCCAGTTCCTGCTGGATCCAGTGAGATTTGGGTATCTGATTCACTCAGATTCCTCCTCCTCCTCCCTGCAAATCCCAGCCTGGCTGCTCCTGTAAGTCTGTCCCATGCCAGGCTGAGCCGAGTTGGCAGGCACTGGGTTCAGCAGAATAAATTATCCCGGCTTGTCAGCTCCTTCCCCCTCTGCTCGCAGGGATCCATCGTTACTGGGGAGAGGGGGATGCTGTGCTTGTGTAACCACAGTGTCTTTGGCCTCCGTGATCGTGTCATTGTACCCCCAGCAAACATTTGGAGCAGATATTAAACAATCCCCCAAAGTCAGACCCTTTTAGCACCGGCAGCAGGAGCCGAGCGGGAATCGGGAGCGCGGGAGGGGGAGGTTTGGGCCATTCAGCCTTTCCAAGGAGCAATTCACGGGATCACAGAAAGGTTTTGGTTGGAAGGGACCTTAAAGATCATCCAGTTCCAGCCCCCTGCCATGTGCCAGCTGGGGGAGATGTCTCCTGCATAACTAACTGTGTTCTCTGTGCCATTAGGATGCACGAGGCTGCTGGGACACCGTGTCCATCTCCAACCGGCAGCAGCAGCAGGGTGGGATGGGGTTGGGAATTCTGCTTGATTTGCTTTGCCTTCTCTTTGCATTCACCAGCCTTTAGGACCCCCAAAAGTCTCCTTTCCACAGCAAAAATATAAACACTGCAAGTATAATAATAATAATTAGAATATTATTATTATCAAGGATAATGATAATTAGGAAAAAAATGAAGTCTTGTTCATTTACCTCCCTTTTTTTTTTGGATGTTTGGATTAAATGCTCAGGGCCCAGCTCAGCAAAGCACTGCAGTGCCTATTTCAGTGCATCCCTGAGGGAATGTGCCTGCAGTGAGCTCCCAGGTAGGATCACAGGTAATTAGGAGGAGGTGAAAAACATCCCCTGGCAGATCAGGACAGAAAAAAAAATCCCATGGGAGAAGGGAATTGCTTCCAAAGAGATGGTTTTGTGGTCATTGCTGGTGTTGCAGGGGCTGGGAGCTGCTGAGTGTTTAATCCTGGGGTTTATGAAGCCCCATGGATTCAGGCTGGATCCCCAAATCCAGCATAATTGGCTCTTTAATCTGCTCCAGAGATTCCTGAGCTGGATACCGATGCTATCCCCTCCTTTGGATGAGGGTGGTACAAAAAGGAAAAGGAGGAAAAAAAGAGGCACACGATGTGAATTTATTTGCATCTTCCAACAATAATCCAGTCATTCTGCCCAGGAAATGCCTGTCCTGCTTAATGCCCCTTTATGCAGGTTTTTTTGGTTTTTTTTTTATGATGCCCAAGAGTTTATTTATTTATTTACAAATTTCTTTTGCCGAGGTGGAAAACGAGAGGCAGAGAATGTAATTTTGTTAAAATTTAATTTTATTATGGTTTGTGTCACAAGCAGTGGTTAAGCTGGGGGTTGGCTGAGCCCCCTGGCAGGTGGGAAAATGCCAGGTCCTCAAGCTCCATCTCTGCTGCTGCAGAGATCCATTGGAGCAAGTCCCAACACCTCCAGAGCAATTCCATTTCCTACAGCAAGAAATGGCAGTTGCTGGGGGAGGGCACTTCCATCCCACCTTTCTGATAGCCAAGAATCCAGCTCTGTCCTCAAATGCCCCAGAACCCCAGGCAGAAAACTGTGCTGTAACATTTTTCCTCTTTTGTGCAAATTTTATCTGGAAAAGGCAGAATTGGGAGGATTTTGGAATGGGTGCCTTATTTCAACTTCTCTCGCTAGAAACGATCCTGTTGCTCCGAGTAATTACACAATAAATTTGTGAGAGGGATATAAAGCCATAAAAGCAGTGGTAATGGTTTGCAATTTAATAGCTGAATTGTAAATGAATTTTCCTATAGCAGCTTTAATGCAGCGGGCTGCTACAATTAAGAGAACGTTCTTTGGGGTGCCTTTAATTTTTTGTTGTTGTTGTGAAGTTCAGTGCCATTAATTCTTTGGTTTAAAGAAACCAAATCATTAACCACTTCAAGCTGTAAAAGCCAACTTTGGCTTCCTCTGAAGCCAACAATTTTTTCTCCTGGAAAAGGTGTTTTTGGTCTGTTTGGTACTTTTATTTTCTTACAGTAGTGAGTGTGGAGTTGCACCACAAATTGAGCTTATGCCTTTCAACCTCTTTCCATCATCATCCATCTTGCTCCTGTGACAAGTGGCATCTTCTGCCATGGGGGGTGGAAAGCCAAGAGGACTTGGCCATGCAGGGAGACCCTGCCCATTGCATTTGGCATCTCTTTTTTTATTTAATATTTGATAAAGGAGTATATAAATGGGGTTATGTGGGTATTGCAGTGCCCTGTGTGCCCCTGAACCTCAGAGCTCTCTGGGCAGAGGGGGGTCCCCATTTTGCTCCTGCTGTGATGATGCTCCATGCAGAGATGGAGCCCTGTTATTCCCCCTTGTGAGAACTCACCTCCTTGCACAATGCCCATTTCTTTCTCTTCCCCTTTCCAACCCCCTGCATTTCAAATGTCATTTCCAAGCAGCTCAAGCTCTTAGAAACAATTTTCCTGGAGTGGGTGCCCCAAGTGCTGCCTCTTCCTGCAGTGGTGTCAGCAACAGCTCTCTTGGTTTGCTCAAGACATTCCTCTTCTCCTTCTCACAGATCCCTAATTGCATCTTTCCACTTCCACACCAGTGTCCCCTCGGTGGCCTGTGTTTGAAGGAGATGCTGTGAAATCCAGTATCCAATCCTGGAAGCATCTTTGGGGCAACTGAGATTGTTGCTGGTTAATGATGGTGTGTAATTACACTGCCAGTAACACCTGTTCTGTCCATGGAGGAGCAGGGAACTCGTGTGTCACAAATGCAGATTGACACAGGCAACTCTAATCTGACTGCAGTGGGTGATAATTAAAAGACACTGTTGTGTGTAAGAAGCTGATGGAGGCCTGACCCTGCTCTGAGGGGCAGCTCCAAGTCCCCTCCTCCTCCTGTGAATCCAGATTAAAGGGAGTGTGTAAGACAGTGCATGTCCTAATGCAGTTTTCTCTCCTGTGTATCCTTATTGCTGCAACTTGAACTTCAATTTTAGGAGGTTTTTTTATTCAGCAGCCCTTAATAGTTGGTAATTCGTGCTCCAGTCCATGGGTGCAGTGTGTAGATCCCTGCCCTGCTCCCAGCAGGGATTTGACCTTGAAGTTTTTCCTCCTCTTAGTCATAAAAAAGTCCAGACCGAGGCAGGTAACAGAGAAAAATGATTTAGTGAGGATTGGTCTGGAGGTGTGTTCAGTCAGTGCTGGATCAGGGAGGGGTATCCTGACCTTGCTGTGGGGTCTGGGGGGCACAGAAGACTTGTGACCAAGCAAAACAGGGGTCCCCTATTGCAGGGAGTGCCCCCCATCTCTCCCCAAAACCCCCAGAGGTGTCTTTGGACGAGCTGGGAGCAAACACTGCCCCGCACAGCCAGGACTGCTGCTGCCAGCAGGGGTGGGAAGGGATGGGATTCCTGCTCCAGAGCCGTGGAATCTGCTGGGGGAGGCAGTGGCCGTGGGTGCATTTATAGATGCAAAAGGGGGGCAGGGGAGGGGAACAGAAAATGTAAGAATCCATTGTAAAGCCTGAGGGCACTGCTGAAATCCGAGCTCGGAGCGAAGGCTGGAGTCTGTGCCAGAGGACTGCAGGCACTAAAAAACCTTCAAAACCTTCTGATGAACTTCAAATCCCTGACTCTATTTCAGACACCCTGTGAGAACACACCCACATGAGGCTGTGCCATTTGGTGGGCCCACCGCGACTTCCTCAGTTTTCCAGGAAAAATTAAGAGAAACTTTTTGATCTTTCACCCAGAGCTTGTTCTTGACCTTGGAATTTGGCACCTGCCATCTCACCTCTCTTACTTGAACCCGTCCCACCCGGGTGTTTGCTGGGGAGAGAGGTAATTCCTGTAGCCTGGGCCGGTGTTTGAACAGCACCCGACACAGGAGCATCGCGGCCCTTTTATCTAACAAGTGCTTCAACAATATAAATATTTAAGTACAATAAACAATTATGATCGAGTTTCTTGGGTGACTGCACACGGCAAGTGAATTTGAAATTCATTTCCCATGGGTATTCAGGCTTCACATTCACTTTCTGTGGATGTTCATGCTAATAAAACTTCATTGCACAGAGAGAGAACACAAGAGAGATGCAAATATGACAAGGGCAAATTTGCTTAAGAGTTCAAATGAATATTCACCAACTTTTTATTATTTTTAAGTATTCGTTCCTATTTGCTATAAAAAGATTATTTTATCTTTACTCTCCAAGCTCAGTGAAGCATGTGCTTGAGGTATATTATATATTTCCTTGTACTAATGGAAAGTTTTGTTAACAGCAAGTAAGGAGTAGGTTTAAAATGTGCTTTATCTCCGGGAACTGTCTCCACTAAACCCACACAGAGTTACCACCATCCTGATTAACATCTGCATTTCAACACATCTTGCAGTTTAAGGCTGGGATCCCCCTGTTTTAAAGCTGCAGATCTCAGCCCCAGATCCCGACACCGTTGTTTTCCTCTGGTTTTCCTTGCTCACCTTTCGTCTCATGCCGCCCTCAGTTAGGAGGATGCCAGAGATGCTTTCCCTTCACACAGAGCCGAGCTCCCGTTTGGAGGGACTTGGGGGTCACCGTGGCTCCGTTTTGCCTGAGGCAGAGGAAGCACAGTTTTGACATCTTCATTTGATTTCTGTCCTGGAATTGAAAGAGATGCAAATGAGCAATAATGAATATTTTCATTAAAAGTGTCTAGACATTACATCTGAGAGCAGAATAATGGTGCTGCTGCTTTATATAAAACAGTCTGATTTAGACCCAGGCTGCCTTTTTTTTTTTTTTTTTTGTCAGAAAAGATAACATTTATTTTTAAAAAAACGTAATTTAATGTAAGTGAAATTAGGGTAATTGCTAATTATGTAGCTGCAAACGAGGCAGATCTTTATCTTGAGATGAGCTGGTCTGGTGCAGATTATGAACCGTTACTTTTCATGGGGTGGCAACAGAAGGAAAAAAAAAAATCAGTGAAACAGTCCTAAATCTTTTCTCCTGCTTGTCCAGACCTTTTGGATAGTGAGGGGTGTGAGGGATGCAGCATCACCCCCATCTCACTGAAGGTCAGGCCGAAAAATTTAGTCTGAAAACATAAATGTGGATGTTCAAAAAGGTTTTATCACAGAATCACACAATGGTTTGAGTTGGAAGGGACCTTAAAGCTCATCTCCTTCCACCCCCTGCCACGAGAAGGGACCTTCCACTAGCCCAGGTTGCTCCAAGCCCTGTCCAACCTGGCCTTGGACACTTCCAGGGATGGGGCAGCCACAGCTTCCCTGGGCAACCTGTGCCAGGGTTGTGACAGAACAAGCTCCCACCTCCATCCTGCATTCCCCACACCCCAGCTCACATCTCAGGGTTGAGGTCCCAGATTTTTTCCAGGCTCACTGTCCCGCCTTTGGCCTCCCGCAGTGTGTGACAAACTGCACTTAACACCTGACAAAACTTCATCCCAGGGTGTTCAGCGGGAAGAGGTTTTGTTTTCTGTATGTACTGGAAGGAAGTTATTAATACAAAACCCACCCTAGAGCCAAGTACTGCAGAATGAAGTCACGAACTCTGGAGGATAAACATATTATCTCGTACAGGCTGCAGTACGTGGGTACTGGAAAAATTAAATGCACTTGAATAGCTTTGCAGATATATATCTCTGTATCCATAAAACCCACTGACAGCGAGCAAACACGAGAGCTTGGCAGTTGTCCTGCTTGCTTTAATTGCCTTTGATGGGTTTTATATCTATCACCTTCTTAAAATCCCTCTGCCAACAATCCTGCAGCTTCTCGTCCTCAAGACTTTGGGGGGATGGATGTGCAGGTACCCACAGAACCTCCTGCATCCACTGGAGCTTCACAAAATTCCTTAGACTTTTCTAAGGAATCCATCCAGCTGTGATTTTTAAAAATTATTATTTGCTTAGCATTTTGCATCCTTATTTTTTTTGGACATTACTACATATCTGCCCTGGCTTTCTCTGAGACCACCTGTAATGATCCCTCTCTCCACATTTTATTCAGAGGGTGGGGAGGCCCTGGCACAGGTTGCCCAGAGAAGCTGTGGCTGCCCCATCCCTGAAGTGTCCAGGGCCAGGTTGGACAGGGCTTGGAGCAACCTGGGCTGGTGGAAGGTGTCCCTGCCCAAGGCAGGGGGTGAGACTGGATGGTCCCTAAAATCTCTTCCAAACAAAACCATTCTGTGATTCAGTGAAACCAGCTCCTGGGTGGGGATTTCTGGGCTGGAGACCATCACAGGTCAGAG
>NW_016690378.1:1039188-1045347 GCF_001604755.1 Lepidothrix coronata | reverse complement strand
TTTTCGTGACACCTGATTATCCTGCTATCTGAGTGCTTTACATTCTCCCTGGTAATTGAAGTTTTCACATGATCCTTGTAACAGTGTCTGAACAGGTGGTAAATCGGGTCTGCAAAGCCAATGTCTCTGCAGACTTCCCCCTCTCCCCTTCCCAAGAGGACAGGGGATGTCTTGGAGTCAAGTCAGCAGGATCTGATGTTCCAAATCACCCTGGCAGTTCTGAAAAAAACCTAACCACACCTTTCCCCCTTAATTGGTGATGGGGAGAGGATGGGGAAATGGCATTTCATACAGACTTCACCTGAAGTGACAGGACAAGGGCAGGGTTAGGCTGGACCCCAGACACTGCTAGAGGACAGGGTTACACTGGATATGAGGAAGAAATCCTTCCCTGGGAGGGTGGGGAGGCTCTGGCACAGGTTGCCCAGAGAAGCTGTGGCTGCCCCAGCCCTGGAAGTGTCCAAGGCCAGGTTGGACGGGGCTTGGAACAACCTGGGCTAGTGGAAGGTGTCCCTGCCCATGGCAGGGGGTGGGACTGGATGGTCCCTAAAATCTCTTCCAAACAAAACCATTCTGTGATTCTGTGAAACCAGCTGCTGGGTGGGGATTTCTGGGCTGGAGACCATCACAGGTCAGAGGTATCTGTGCGAGAAAGCAAAATGATCACAGCACGTCCTCGCTGCCGTGAAAGGAGCACTTCACACAGAGTTTGCAGTGGGGGATACGTTGGACCAGGAGGGTGGACCGGAGTCAGATTTTTGTCAGGGTTTATATATTGACTGCTGAGGTGAGGATGAGGTCATTTGGAAACAGCTGCAGCACGTCAAACATGCTTGACTGGGAGTTTTAATGGCTTAATTCTCCTCTCAGTTGCATGGACCAACCCCGGCCAGGTGCGAGATGTGCAACAGTTTCTCTCTCTCAGAAAGAAAACACCCCAAATTTACACTAATCCAAACAGTTCTATGTTTAGCAGAGACCACCAAACTCCGGGGTAATTTGCCCTCAGTAAGAAGACAGAAAGCAAAACATGCTCCAGGTTTTGGGTGCACTGCAGCGGGAGCTCAGCACTGACACCGATACCTGCCCATGCAAAGCTGGCTGCTGACGTCTGCCCCATAAACATTTAAATACAGCTGAACGTACCCGGCCTCATGGATTGCTGTAATTCATTAAACAAATGTTGGGTTTAATGGGGCTGCGTGTAAAGCTGGTGCCATGGATGCTCTCAGCTGTGAAATATGCTGTGGAAGTCATTTGTTTGCAAAGGGGTCTAGAAATCTGCTTCCTATTAACGTGAGATGGGTTTACTGGAGAAAAAAAATCTCTGGGATCACATTTTTCCCTCAATTATCCCTTCTCAGTGGGATTCCTCGAGGTTTGCGCCGGGTAACTGAGATGTGTCTGAGCTGGGGGGTTTTGGAGCTGGGGTTTGTTTTGATCCATTAAGCTTGTATCTGGCCGTGGTGATGTAACTCCCCCAGTCTGAGACACTTTATAAACATTAATGGGTTTGTTTTCACGGTCCCGGGGGATGCGCAGGAAGGTCGCCAGGACTGTTTCAACCCGCACAGAACTGGGGAGGGGGAAATGTGGCACTGCAGCATCACAGGGAAAAAACAGAATATTCACTCACATTTTTAACCTGTCCGTGCTTAGCTCTGCCTAATTCTGTTTTAATAACTTAAAAGTTAATAAGTTATTAAGTTATTACAGCACAGCAGTACCACATCAGCGAGGTTTGCATTAAGATGCTGCTCTGTATTCCAGCTGAGGGAGGAAAGAATTGGTGCTCTGTCTTTTATGAGTGAGAAGGGGTGAAATGCAGTTATAAATAATAGAAATAATAACGTGACCTTTGCAGGGGGGAAAAAAAAATTGTAGATATTATCAACTATTGTGACTTTGATGGGAGTTACTTAGTGGAGACGTGCTGGAAGAGACTCTGGAACGTGGGCCACGCTGTGATTTTCCTGAGGATTGCTGCTGGAGTTTGCTGGTGTCTTGGGCTGCATTGTCTCGGTGATGAATGGCCACACAGATGCCTCTGGTGACATTTGGAAGGGGCCAAATTCTCTCTGCCCTGCAGTGTGCCAGGGCATAACAAACCCAAGGCACGGATCAAAAATCCCGCTTTGGAGACCTTTTTCCCATCACAGAAGGTCCCTTTTTGAGGATGTGCTGAAAGAAGCTGCTGATGCTCGCAGGCCTTTGAGCTGGGATTGTTCCTGCAAACAGAGATACATGGAGCAGATGAGAAATTAATGTAAATATACAGACAGAAGGCAATTTTTTTTTTGGAGGAAGAGAGGCAGAGGCAGATAAAAAGCGATCAGCAGAATTTACATAAGCCTTCCCCATCACAGGGGTCATCATTCTGCAGGATGACACATTGAAATTCATTTTTATTAAATTCTGGCTGATTATTTAATTGGAAAAAGAAGGATTTAATTGAATCAAGTCAAAGGGCCCTATTAGATTACGTTCAGCCTTAACACAGAAGGGTTTTCCCATTTAGTTAAACTGGTTCCTTTGCATATTGTACATATTAAACCATAAAAAGCGGTGATCTGAATAGCAAATTAAAGGGTTTGGAAGGCCTGAATGGTACTCATGTGCTTCTCAGCCCTTTTTCATCTCCTAAATCTTCTCATATTCTCTTTACTGCACTCCTTAGGTTGAAACAAGAGCAGAGATGAAGGGTAGTGCTCTGAAATCTTCCTCCATCCTTGTTTATTCCATGAGCATGTTTTTGAGGAATGGCCTGCCTGCATGTGATGTCACTACAGGAACATGTTGCCCAAAACTGAGGGGGTTTTTTTCGGGTTTTCAAGGCTCCCCTTGCACCACCTGAACAGATGCTGAGTGTAGCTAAGGCTGAACAGAGATTTGTGACCTGTTGGCATTGACTCAGGTTTCCTGTGTGTCCCTAGGAAATATTCCCAACCTGTCCATGCTTCAGCTGCATGGCCAGGGATCCCATCCATCTGGGACACAGGCTCCCTGAGTAGCTGTCAAGCTCCTGGTAAAAGCTGAAATAAGAAAAAAAACAAAACAAAACAAAACAAAAAAACCAAAAAAGGCAATGTTGGGAAATTATATGTTTCTAATTTGGGCTCTTTAATTACCGTTTAATTCAATTTTTTGTTAATTTAAAACTAATGGGAGAAGGCAAATGAAGCACAGTTAATTTCCTAAAGTTTCATTTCATCCCAATTTGGAGTATTCCGGCAAAGGCTTGGCCTTCTGACTGAGAACACAACCCAGCTGGGTTGGGAATGCCTCATCCTTGTGCCTGCACTGCTCATTTTCCACCGGCTGATACCTCTGGATTGCTGGGACACTCCATGCTCTTTCCAGGCAGAAACTTGGAGAAATCAGATTCTGCTCTGAGAGATTGAAATCAATTTTAATGGACTCAGCTGTTCCCTAGTAAGGATGGGAGGAGGCATGGGAAAGGGGGAAAAATCTTTCAAGATATCTTCAGGGGAATTCAGGACGACTCGAAAGTAGTAATGAAGGTTTTTAAAGCGAGGTTTTTAATTCACACATGAGTCCACAGCCAACTTTAGGACAGATTTTTTAAATAGCCAGGCGCTAATGTAGAAATTCTCTTCGCCAGTAAATTAAAAAAATTCCAGCTCTGGCAGTGCAGCAGCTCAACTAGTCTATTATTAAGGTTAGATTGAGTAAGAAACATAATTTGGAATTTGCCTCAGCAGCTAAATGTGTTCTTGGAAGGTTCAAATCAGCTTTAACCTGATTTTTTATGATAAAAATAATGTGCTGGTCCTTTAAAGCCGAGTTCCTTTTTTGCTGAAGCTTAAGTTTTATTCAAGTGCAATGAGTAAGTTTTGCATATACGGTACTGGGATTGCACACTCAGGTTATCTGGTTACATACATAATTCTCTCATTTGCAAGCACAGTTTGCAGCACATATTCATGCAAATTAGGTATGAAACCGGGCATTTATCTTGATTAGAATTCAGTTTCTATATATACTTAAAGAACTTTATCTCGTTTGGGGATGGCTGCAGAGATGACGAAGAAAGAATGTCAAAAATTGCATTTACTCTCCTTGCGGGTTGTTTGTTGGCCCTTTGGGAATTCATTAAGGAAAACAGACCTTTGCACTGATATCCCGAGTGCCCTGGCCCAGCACGAGTGGTTGGGTTGCAGACAGTGCTGGAAACCCTCAATCAGAAATAACTGTCCCTTGGAAAAGCCACTGTTCCATTTCTCTGAATAAATACTAGATTTTTCTATTGTTTTACAACATCCAGAGGGATTGATCCGGATGGATGTAAGGTCTAGACGCCACTTGATAAGGATTTGATCCTGTTGACTCTTGGGGAACTGGTTGTACCCACGCCCCAGATCAGATCTGAGGGTTTGGGGGACCAAGGCTGACTTAGTGATGTTTTTCAGCCGACTGACGTGACAGATTTACCCCATTTCAGTTCCCACAAGCTGCCCGGGGACTCTGCACCCCACACCCTCTGCTCCTGCAGAGCCCCATCCCTGCACTCCCTCGGGATGTCACCACGTGGGATGATGATGTTCTCCCACTTTATCTCATGTCAAGCCTCTCCCAGAGTCATCCCTGCAGCTCTCTGAGAAGGGGAGCCCTTTTTCATCCTTTCTGCTGCATTTTGGCTCAGGGCTCTGCAGTGTCAGCGGTGCTGTAGAAGGACACCGTGAAGTTCAAGGAACTGCCACAAATTCTCCTTTTATTCAGTCAAAAGCCTGAATTTAGGCAAATACTGGAGGGTTTAGCAAATTGTGCAGGACTGTTTCTCCCCCTTTCCTTACGGGTCGTGATTTCCTCTGGCTTTTCCCTTGGCAAGAGCACTTGCTCACTCTCCCAGCTCCCTGCTGAGCTTCCCACACCCACTCCCGTTTCTGTGAGGCTCCCACCCCACACGTGGGGGCTCCTGCCCATGGCATTCCTAAATTAGTGAACTTTTCCGGGTACAGGTGGCTCAGGTGACAACCCACAGCACTGCTGCCTGCAGATCATAGAATCACAGAATATGAGGAGCTGGGAGGGACCCATCAGGATCATCGAGTCCAACTCCTGGCCCTGCACAGGACACCCCAAGAATCCCACCATGATTTGGGATGCATGGACAGACTGGGGAGGTAAAGCCATGCAGACCATGGTCTCCAAAGCACCCCTGCTCATGGGGCTTGGAGCAATCTAGTGGAAGGTTGGGGGTGGGGTTGGAACGAGGTGATCCTTCAGGTCCCTTCTGACCCAAATCATTCCGTGATTTTATGATCTCATTTCAGTGGGATGAAGCCGTCTGCACGCTGCTGTGGGCAGGGTGGCAGCTCTGCAGGCTTGCTGCAGCCCTGGCAAACACACAAGAGGATCCCTGAGAGGGATGGATAAGGCACAGGGAAACATCCGCGCTCCCTCTAGCAGTCGCCAGCGAATGGATGATACCAATAATTCTCGATTTTTCACCCTGGGTTCGTGCCACGCAAACCGCCAGCGTAAGAGCTCTCGCACTAACGCTACTGCAGTGGTGACAGCGCTCAGGTGGCTCTCCCTCTCCCCCGCCAAAATCCTTCCAGGGGGATTTTTGGAGCCCGTTCTCCTCCACCTGCCGCAGGCAGCTGCTGGGTACGACCCGCGCGCAATTAGCAGCGCGGCTCTTCATTAGTGGCATTTTGAGCTCGGCGCGGGCACTGCAGCATCCCCGCAGCACCCCTGAACTTCCCGGGGGGCGGCGGGGCGGGGCGGGGGGTTCGCTCTCAGCGCAGCGCGGGCGCCGCAGGGTCCGTCTGTCCGTCCGTCCGTCCGTCCGCCCCGGGCGGGAGGGACCCGCCCCACCGCAGCCGCGCTCCCACCGCGCTCCCACCGCGGATGCCCTCGGCCGAGCCGCGATCGCCTCCGGGCTGCCGGGGGGGGCAACAGGTAGGGGGTACCCCCCCCCCCCCCCCAGTACAACCTGTTCCGCCCCCTTGTACCCCCTCTGTACAGACTGCCCCTGCTCCCCTTTGCACACACCCCCCCCTTGCACAGATCCCCTGCCCTTTGCACCCCTTTACACGGACTCCCCTTCCCTTTGCACAGACCCTCGTCCCCTTTGCAGCCCCCGTTGCATCGCCCCCCCTCCCCTTTGCACTCCCTTCGCAGAGCCCCTCTCCC
>NW_016690378.1:1035232-1036974 GCF_001604755.1 Lepidothrix coronata | reverse complement strand
CTCTCTCTCTCTCTCTCCTCCTCTTCCTCCCTCCCCCCAGGCCAAAATCCTGCACATGATGGACGACAACAAGCAGCTGGCGCTGCGCATCGACGGGGCGCTGCAGGCGGCGGGCCAGGAGGTGACGGCGCTGCGCGCCGAGCTGGCGGCCACCGGCCGGCGCCTGGCCGAGCTGGGCAGCGACCCGGCCATGGAGCACGGCCCGCACGGCGCTCAAGGTGGGTCCCGCCGCGGGCAGGGGGCGAGGGGGGCTCAGGGCACGGGGGGCACCCCCCGGCCGCCGCCTCCGCTCGCTGTTGTTGTTCATTGTGTGTTTTCGGGGGGCGCGTCCCGTCGGGCCCCCCCGGTTGCGGGTCGGGCGGTGGGTTCGGGGATGGGTAGTTCGCTGCTGGCGCCTCGTTCGGCTCCCGCGCCACCCCCCCCCCGGCACGAGGAGGGACCCCCATCCCTGCCCCAAAGCCTCGCCGCCCCCCGCGTCCCCTCGCTGTGCTCCCCGCCACCATCGCCGCCCCCTCCGTTCCCATCCCCGCGCCGCTCCCCGCCCCGGGGTCTCCCCACGCCGGCTCTCCCCGGTAATCCCCGCTCGCACAGCCGGTTTCGTAATTCGGTAGGAAAGCAGCCATGTTACCGCCGCCGAGCCGCCGATCCGGCCCCGCCGCTCCCCCCGGCCCCGCGCCGGGCTCGGCCCGTCCCGTCCCGGGGGTCCGGGGGGGCTGCGGGGTCGGGGCCGCGCACGGCGGCGGGAGCCCACCCCGGACACCCGGGACCCCGGCACGGAGTGGGGGGAGGCTCGAACAGCCCCTGTGCCATGCACACCCCCCCCTGCTCCCCAAATCCCTGAAAAGTTGTCTCCAAGCCGGGGGGCCGAGCGTGGAAAAGGGGGGTGCAGGGGGTGCGGGAGGAGGCTTTGCGTGGAGGTTGAAGAACAGGGGCTGAATCGTTCCTGCAGTGCTCGTGGTGGGGTCCTGCTCTCCCCGCGCTGAAATCCAGTTCCCTACTAATCAAAGTGTGTCGTGATCACTGGTACTGTGTATATATTCGGATTTAAACGTTTCTGTATATTTCCCAAATAATTACAAGTTTGCATGACAATTTACCCCGGGCAGCCTTGGTGTCAGAGCAAAAATAGTGCAAGCCCTCCCCTTTCTCGATAACTGAATTTACACCTGTGTGATAAAAACGTCAGTAGCTGTTATTTACTCGTTACTTATTTACTGTGAGTATCTCTTGGTACAATGGTTCAGCGTTATTTAAAATAACAGTGGCGGTTTGGGGAAGCTTTTTAAAGGTAGCGTAGCTCCTGGTGGGTATCGCTGCTCCCGCCAGGATGCGATCATGGAATTGTAGAACCACAGAACAGTTTGGGTTGGAAGGGATCTTAAAGATCATCTGGTTCCAACTCCCCACCCCGTCGTGGTTGGAACTGATGCGATTGTTGTTTGTGGCGTTAATGCAAACTGATTGAGAGGGATTAATTAGTGAATGTATTCCATGCAGCTTGTTGTAGCTCTGTGTTTCGGTAGCGGGGGTGTGGGGTGTGAATGGCACTCGTTAAACACAGTTAATCCATCACCAGGTGGGTTTGCTGTGCAGCAGGGGCTGGACCCAGCCGAGCTTCCCGGGGGCTGTGGGGATGCAGGGAGTGAAGTTACCTGTGTGGGGTAACTCACTTCTGAGCTGCTGTGCTGTTGGTATAGTCTCAGCCACTCTCTGCCACACTCTGCAGCCAGGCTACCGAGGAG
>NW_016690378.1:1019375-1034468 GCF_001604755.1 Lepidothrix coronata | reverse complement strand
TAAAAACCTGCTGAAAGGGCAGAAGGAGGATGCCGGCCTCCATCCTCCCCTGTGGAGCAGGGCGATCAGGAATGCAGATGGTGACATGCTGTACAGGGCATGAACGTGGAAGTGCAGCCTTCCAGCCAGGAAAGCAGGTAAAATGCTTTGGCTGCTCTCGTCCACGCTGATTTCTGTGTGTGTACTCAGTGTTTGGTTTCGTTTTTTCTCGGGACACTTCTGGGAAGAAGGGTGTGTTTCTGCAGAGGGGCACTGCCTGTGTTCCTGCAGCGTGTCCCGGCAAGGGAGGGATGTCTGTGAGGTTCTTCAAGGGTTAGGGCTTCTGTTTGATATTCCTCAGAGGTTTTCTAGTCTGTCTAGCAATGGAAAAACTCCTCTTTGTGTTCCTTTACTATCAGCACGCTGGGAAACAGTCAGTACACTGTAAAGGTGCCAAAGAAACGCACTCCATTCCCCAAAGTGTGCGTGTTTCTGCTTAATAACTATAATTACACGTGCTTCAGAGCTGTGGGGTCCCTGTGACGAGTGGTCCCATCTTCAGCTGGGGGCCAGAGTGGTATTTTCAATGGCTGCTGGATGTTTGGTCCACCTTCCCAGTCTTTAAGGTGGCAAATTTAGCTCAGAGTGCTGATGCCCAGGAGTTAGGAGAAAGGACACTTCCCCGACAAGGTGTGACTACATGGCCTTGTGACTGTAGATGAATTTTTGTCCTTCACAACAAATTTAAGAGGCTGATGCTAAAACTGTCATATGCCCAGCCATGTACCACTGGTTTTGTAGCAGAAGCCAGTCAGTTAAGTGTAAAATTGCATCTGAAGAGTGTTGTGTTCATCATGCTTAGGGAGGAGAGGGGGGAGAGTACTTGATCTCCACAAACCCCCCCAGTTAGATTTGCTCTGCTTTGTGTTTCCTCCCTGAGTTTGGTACTATTGTTTATACACTGCCATAAATGCTCTGCTGCATCACTCTGTGTTTGTATAGACAGGCCTGAGATATCTATAGTGAGCCGTATGCTTTTCCTCAAGGATTTGGAGACGGTGTTCGGAAGGATGGGGTGAAAACAAGAATCTCTGAATAGCTCTGCTGTTGTGTGTCTTCTAAGTAGGAGGGCTGCCAAGCTGTTTGATTTATGCAAATATATTAAAGGCAGGCAGGAGGATGGGGAATGGGGTGGCAGCCACTTACCTGCAAGTGCAAATTTGGGATATGGTGGCAATGCTTGGATGGCCAAAGCTTTGGTCCTGGTGCAGGAGCATGTGGTGGAATCATCAAGTCCCTTTGCTTAGAGAATCATGGAATGGTTTGGGTCAGAAGGGACCTTAAGGCTTATGTTGTTTCAACCCTCCTGGCATGGGCAGGGACACCTTCCTCTAGCCCAGGTTGCTCCAAGCCCAGTCCAACCTGGCCTTGGACACTTCCAAGGATGAGGCAGCCACAGCTTCTCTGGGCAACCTGTGCCAGGGCCTCCCCACCCTCCCATGGAAGGATTTCTTCTCTTTCATAGGAAGGAGCTTGGTGATCACAGCACTGCAGGCAGGTGCTCCAGGTCAGTCCCAAGTCGTGTGGAAGGAGGTGAACGTGTCTCTGTGCCCTGCTCAGTCGGTAATTAATCCTGAGTTTGTCAAATGTGTTATTTTTATAATTATGGTGCAGCTTGAGACAGCTCGAGGTAATAGCTCTGCCCCTTTTGTGCACACTGAGACTTCTCTGTGCTACAATGAGCTATTTTTGCCGTGGCAAGGTACACTTCGAGGGCCTCTTTTTCCGTAATTTAAATCAAAACTGGAAGAATTCAGCGAAGAGGGAGAGCAGGATGGTGGGTGTGCGTAGGTGGGCAGGAATGGAACTTGTGCATTGTTACAGTCCTTAGCAAGAGCGTTAATCATTCGAACCTCTCAGTCCTGACAGTCTCTTTTAAAAGGCGAGTTTGCTGGGAGAAGTATTTTGGCTGCAGCCTCTCTAAACTTGGATGCAGATCAGGGTGGAAATCAATACTTCATGTCCCCGGCTCTTAGCACAGCAATTACAGGCAGCGCTCGGGAACATCAGTGCGGCCGCGTGTCAGCACCCTCGTGTTGCAGCTCTTGTTGGAATTAGGATGGGCTGGATTGGTTGTGAGCAAAAGATCTGCCTGGTGGTGCAGGCCAGGCTGCAGTGGTGGGGTGGGATGCAAACAGAGCATCACAGCAGGTGCTGTGGCAGGTCAGTGGTCAGCCGTGACCTCCCTGTCTGTGCTGGGTGCACCTCTGGTCTTTTGGCTTTGTGTCTTTGCCCAACCTGCACCTGTGTTTTCGGTACTTTGGTTTTAAAAAGCAGTGTCTGTGGAAATCCAAAGTCTGGGTGATGACTTGCTGTGCTCAATCAGGCAGTCAGTCCATTTAGCCATATGTTTTTGCTGTAGTCTCCTTCCCACATTAAATGGAAAACACCTTAATTAATTAGTGTTGGTGAAGTGCTTGAAGATGTAACGTGCAATCAATAGCTAAGTGTTATTAATAACACCTCACTCAGCGTTTGGCTTATCTCACTTCCTATTTCAGAGCACCAGTGGCACACTGTGGTCGCTGTGTCCTGGCTCCTGTTGGTGGGAGTCGTGGTGTTTGCCTGGATGCTGCCAAAATTCAGCTGGGAATGAGGCAGGAGCTGCATCCTGCTCCTGGAATAAAGAGTTTCTCCTTGCTGCACAGTGATCTTGGGCAGGTGCAGCATAAGAAGGGTTTCAGTTGTGTCTTGGTATCTCATGATGCCAAGGGGCCAGAAGGACCTTTATGCTCCTGACAGCCTAAAATAGAGTTTTCCCTTTTTCCCTTTGATCTCGGTATCCTTTCATAGCCACGATGCAAAGACTTTGACTTTTGCCCGGGAGGCAATCAGTTACCTCTGTGCTGTTGCTATTTTGTGAGTAATCATCTCAGGCTGTTGAAAATGTACCATTTTCATCTCTTCAGAAATCTTCCCTGCTATTTGTTCTTTCAGAGTTGGAGAGCTGATACTGTAAAGAAGCCTGAGGAATTTGGATACTGCTGCCCAGTTGGGTATCAGGAGCATTTTATCACAAGATCAAGGTCTTGCTGTACTATTAATCTTTCTAATCATTTCCTGCTTTATTTCCCTCTGTCCTGTGTAGTTCAGAGGGTGAGGGAGCAACTAGTTTCATGCTCTGAAACAAATGCCTGTGCTGGGAAATCAATTTGTGCTTAGCAATGTTCCCATGGTTGCTTTAGAGGCAAGGAACTGGCTGCAGATACCACTTCAGGTCCCTGCTACATCTTAGTCTTTGAAGATGTTAATTTAAATATCTTTTCTGGAGTTTTCCTATTCAAAAGCCTCATCTGGCATGGTTAGCATAATACTTAGATTACCATTGCTCTAGGGCTTGTCCAGGGGAGTTTTAGTGAAGCTCCTGAGGATGAGTAAACTTGAGTAAACTCTGAAGCTGAAGAAGGACTTAATCCAGGGTTTTCAATTCCTCAGTTTGAAGCATAACCATGAAAACAGTGTTAGACTTGCAGGTGGGAAGAGGGAGGTAGAAACAGGTCTGGGTCTTAGATTAAGTGTGGTTTTGTCTGTTGGGTTCAGGCACTCTCAGATAGTCACTGCTGGGGCTGGGCATCATCCAGAAGGACAGTCTGTCCTGCCATCACTTATTCTTTTTTACTCCAGATCCATCACTGAACTCATTGTTCTCTGTCACTGGGACCAGGTGATGCAGAAAAATCTGCATCCTGAATATGCAACTCTCTGAGGTGCCAGCAGAGGCTTTGCAGCCTTGGGGTGGGGGCTCCTTGCCCAGCCTTGGCGGGCAAACATCTTTCCCTGGGTTCTCCCTGCTCCCCCCTGCACAGAGTAGATCACTGTACACCAGGCACTGAGCTCAGCACTGGCACGACACAGAGCAGAACTTCAGTCTCCAGCTTGTTAAAATTCAATCCCCGTAATTTGTTGACAGGGGGGTGTGAGATAAGTGCCGTGGTACTGACGCAGAACCGGAGTGCTCCTGACGCGGCGTGAGCCGGGCTGGGGCTGTGTCTGCTCACAAACCCCTGGGGAGCTGGTCAGCCAGAGGCCTCATTTTTCAGGATGTGTCCTCACCCATGGGATGCTGAAGGCCCAGGGTGTTGCTCCTTGTTGCTTTGCAATCCATTCCTGCTTTTTCTTGCTGTAGAATTTTGCTCGAGTGTTTATGGCTGATACTTTCATGTACCCATTGAGGTGGATTTTGTGGAACCAACAGGTCTAGAGACCTCCAGCTAGACTGGAGATGTGTCCTGTGGTAGCAGGACATGGGATGGTTTTAGGTTTTCTAAGGAAAAAGAAGCTGTCTCTCCAGAATAGACATGGAGTAACTTTTGAAAGCTTTGGCTGAAGTCTTTTCCATGGTCAGTTTGTTTGCGGGAAGTGCAAAGAGGAAAAAAAGCTCTTCCCAAGGTTTTTTGTTCGTGCACCCAAGGCTGAGGGGGGTAATGGGAGGCTTGGGGGTGCGAGGATGAGGATTTGGGGTGTCCCCCTGGGGCCAGAGGCTGAGGCTGAGTGATGGTGATGGGCTGTGATCCAAGGGGACCTGAGATAGCAGAGGCCTTCCAGGAGGTGGGAACAACTTTGCAGAGGTATTGATCATAATTGAGCATGACTGGCTGGGGGCTGCAGCTCCTGGGGACATCCTGATAGCCCTCAGTCCAGCTCTGGCTTCCATAATCTGATAAATTGCTGATTTCCCTAATCTTGTTAATGCTCTCCTTCCCCAGATCCCTGTGAGAAGCCTCTGGGCTGGCTGCTCCCATGTGGACTCATTGTGGGTGGCTTTTGGGGCAGGTTGCTGGTTTTCAGCTGTGTCTGTGTCTGAAAACTGCTAAACTGCAAAGACCTCTGCCTTGGAGTGCAGAAGCTGAGCTGCAGCAGAGAAATGTTTTTGCACAGAGCAATTAATGCAAAATGGGGTTTTGTCATGAGGATTTCTGACACCTGCGTGGTGGGAGAGCTGCAGTGGGCAGGGGCATGTTTGCCCTGAGAAATGGAAAAAGCTCTTGAGGTCTGCTTTTTAGATACATGGTCAGCCCCAGATTCTAAGTACACGAGGCTGGATTTGGCTTTTGGATCACTTGGGCAATGGGAAGGGGGCAGAGATGCCTACAGAAAGGTGAAGGGGAGTGTGATGCTGTCATAAAGGCAGCATGGATGTCCTGTGGGCACCCAGGAGACCCAGTGTTTGGGAGAGGTTCACCTCTGTCACTGAAGAAGGAAAAAGGACTGAGTGATGCTCTGCTGTGATGTGATCCAGTGCTGGGCTCATCCCAGTCTTGGAGAATCACCCCTGTCCCTTGGTGCTTCTGCAAACATTTTTTCTGGAAGTAGCATCTCTTCTGAGGGCATCTGTAAATCCATTTCTCATCCTTGGTCCTTACAGGGTCATTCTGACTCCCATCTTTTCATGCCACTTCTCCCTCTAAATCAAAATTTCACAGGTTTTAGAGGCCAGATCTGGGAGCTGAACCCTCAGGGTTGTCTGACAGGGAGCTGATGTGTCACAGCCTGTGCTGCTGCTGCCCTCTGCCCTCTCCTCTTTATTGTCCCACTTTGCTGGGACATCTGGGGGAGAATCCCAAACCTCTCCATCACCTCCTCTCTCATGAGAATGTGTGTCCTCCCTCACCAGGGAGTTAAATCACCTTTCTGCAGAAAATAACATATATTGGAGGGGGGGAAATAGTATTTGGTGTGAATATGTGGGATGTAAAGACGGCAAGGGAGCACAGTGGTGTCCTGATGCCTATCTGCAGGTTTTTCTCTGACTCTCTTTTGCAGCAGCAATGAAACCTGGGGAGCTGACATTGCTGGGACGTAGTTTTTTTTGAAGGAAAGGGTGAAATGGAACTTGCAACTCTGCTCCAGCAGATTGAAACCATTGGGGTTTGGAACTGAAAACCTAAAACTCGAGTCTCTGGTTCCCTTTGCCTTTTAATTCTTATCAAACCATGGGGTTTGCAGAAGTGGACTTCTCTTTCGTTACTTTTTCGTTTCAGCCAGTGTATTAAATATTGAATAGTACCTTCCTTTGGTCACCATACAGCTGGAGAGTTTTGCAGTGGTGAGTTCCTGTGAGTGTGTAGGGCATTCACTTACAGAGATGATGAAGGGTGAGGGCTGGCAGTGTCCCTGCACACTTCTCCTCCAGCCTTTTGTTTTTAAGCAAACTGCCCACCATACTCCCTTGGAAATTAGCTGGGAAAAGCAGTGTGGGATTACTGCTGGCCATCACCAATGGGCTGAGTGGGAATCCCAGCCCTGGGTCTGGGCAGCAGTCATGCCATGAGCTAATTCCCCAAGTAACAGCTTCCTTGGTGCCTTTTAACAGCAGAATATCCCCAAATGCTTAGTTTTGGTGTTGTCTGCTTTTTTTCAAGTGTGCACAGGAGCGTTTCATATCCTTTAGGGCTGAGTTAAAAGGTCTTTGTAAGGTTCTGCTCCTGCTCCTTGGCTGGTTTGAGTGGTCTCTGCCCTCCCGCCATAAAATGGTGTTGTTTTTTTTTTTCAGGGTGTTTCTGATTGTTGTGAGATTCTGTTATGGGTCAGGCTTGCTGCAGGCACACAAGCACAGGAAGGGTTTGCCTGTTTTCCAGGGAGATGTTCTCTATTAGGGGTGGAAAGCAAAGCGAATTGATTCGAGGAATAGATTTGTGGAACTTACTTTTGATGTCTACATTTTAATGGTCTAGACGCTCTCTTAAGTTGCAGGAGGGGAAAAGGAACATCTTGGAAGAAACCTAGAGGGCTGCTGTAAAGCTTTTAGTGGACCACACTGAGGTTTTCAGTAGGAAAATCTCCAAGTGCAGCTGCATGTTGAATTTTGAGTAGCAGCTCCCCTCAGATGGGGAAGGAAGGAGGGCACGGTGTGTTTTGGCAGGGCTGGCACAGCCTGGTGTGTGGGGTCTGGGCACAGCAGTGCTGTCAGAGAAGACCTTGGGGGACCTGTTTTCGTCTTGGAGCTGTGTCCCTCTGCAGTGCTTTGCTGGAGTGATTCCTCAGGGAGGGTGAGGATGAGCAGAGCCCAGCTCAGAGTCACTCACTGGGCTTTGGATGCTCCCCTGGAGCTGAACAACGTCCGTGTGATTTTTGTGTAACAGCAGCACGTTCAGAAAACAGATTCCTCATCCTGTGATGGCAAAATATCCCCTCTCTGTGTGTTCATCGTTGTTTGTTCTAGCCTTAAATGCACCCAATTATTTGCTTTTATGTTTGTCAATTATTGCATTATCTGCCCGGGCAAAACCTGTTGTTTCATCCGGCTGCGGATTCTAAACATTAATTCCTTGACCTTTTATATCCTCCACAACATATCTGGCGTTGCTAAATGGCTTTGCCAAAATTTGTCATTGTTTTTCTCCCTGCCAAAGTGGTTGCTGAGGCAGGAGAGGGGGAGCTCCTTCAGGTGGAGACGTGACAGTGACTCCCCACCACATTTGCATCGTGTAATTGAATCTGCAGAGATCATTGTTGTCATCCAGGGGAAGGGAGCTCGTTTTAAAGCCACACAGGGTTTGTTCAAATGAGCTTGGGTTTCCTGCACGATCTCCTTTTGTGGTGAGAGAGGTCCAAAACTGACAGCTCAGGGTGAGAGGGCTGATTAATGGGGTTCTTAAATTTCCATGAGAAGCAGAGGGAGGTGGTGGGGCCAAAGCTGTGCAGCTCCTGTGGGGGAAAAAATCAAAAATACAAAGCTCATAGTGTCATGGGTCTGAGAAACCACAGAAAGTCCACTTATTCAGTGAAAAAGCTGTACTTAATATCAAAAAGTTCTATTTTGGGGTAGTGTGTTGTGATATTAGCAAAAAGAAAAAGCCAGGCAGTTGTGCTGGCTTCAGGGGGGATTCCTGCAAGGCCCTGGTGTCCTGATGCTGTTGTACACAGAGGCTTTTGGTGGGTTTTGCAGCTGCTGGGTGAGGCAGCGTGGGACTGAGCCTGGAAATGAGGAGGAGCTGAGTGTCACCATCTGGGGATGTTCCCAGCTCGCTGCCCAGCGCTGTCTGCCCCAGTTTGGGAGCTGCTGAATGAGCAGGGAATGGGGTTAACAGGGCATGCTGGAACAGGGGTTATGAGCTGCCACCTTGCCCTGCTTGCTGATGTTCTCATGCCCATGTCATTGCCTGGCCTCAGTCCAGCTCCAGGACTCACTCGAGCTCCCAGAAGTTGCTCACAAGCTGCTCAAGTTTTTCTGGAGCTGTGTCAAGGTCTGCAGTGCCCGTTGCTCCCGGCACAAGTGTGTGGCTCTGAGCAGCTGCTGAGGTTGCTCCGAGTGTGGCACTCGGAGTCCCTTCCATTGCTCTTTTCAGGCAGAGCGAAGCTTCAGAAAGCACTTTGCATTTTGCCACCTTTGCAGAGAACCTTTTTATGCTCTTTTCCTCCTTGGACATGCATCGTTTCCAGGGTATTTTGGTAAATGATGTAATTTAACACATCTTCTGTGCCCTGCTTATCGCTGTCATTTCTGAGTGCATTCATTAGGGACCGGTTTGATTTTGGGCGTAATTCCTCTGATAGGTGCATTTACTGAACATCTTTGATTCAGCATTAGGCATGTGGCAGGATTAATGGAAAGCACTTTGCTAAAGAGGTTTGAATACCTTGTAGGTTCCTTAAAGATTTTTTTTCTCTCTTTTTTTTTTTTCTTTCATTTAAATGGAGCTGTATTACCTTGGGCTGAGGTTTATTTGATGCTGTTGTGGTTTGTGGAGTGTAGTGCTCCCTGTGCTGCCAGGCTTTAGACTGCCCTGGACCAGGGCGACTGTAGCTCCTGGAAATAGCCTGATGCACAATCTGGGTACATGGTTGTGATTATTTTATATTTGTTTTATTTTGGTTGGGGAAACATGCATAAAAAAAAAAAAAGCCATGAGAGCTCTACCTGTTAATTAGCCTGACAGTGCTGTGGTAATGACCACCCTGCAGGATTAAAATCCCATATGCAGATAACACATTAACTCTGCTCGTTGGCAGCTTTAAACAACACAGATAATATCAGATGAGCAGAGCTGGCTGTCGTGCCAGTGACAGCCTGTCCATACTGTGATGTCAGCACAGATGCCTTTGACCTCATCACAATGTTCAGTCAAACCTGTCTTTGAACTTTTCAGCGGGTGGGGAATATTGTGCAGGGAGAAATCAAGTAAATCCTTGTTGGTAACGGACCCTCCAAGGTAGTCTCGGGAGCAGTAAAAGCAGAATTTACACCCTTGGGGTGTAAATTTGCAGTGCTGTGCCTCTTTGAGGGCCTTCATCAACCTGCTGATGTCCCTGGTTCTTGGACACATGGGATTTGGTGCTGCTGCCAAGGTTCCCTTAATTTCTAAGGGTCAGTTCCAGCCCTTGGTGCCATCCTTGCATCAGGAGGTGGGTTAGGGTTAGGGTTGAGAAGGGAACTTGTTAAACACCTCTGAGAGCAGGGGTGACCTCATCCACAGTGTGGGCCAAGCCCATGAGGCCGGAAGGTCTGGAGAAGTATTTTGGCACCTGTGTGGTTGCAGGGACCTGTCCCACGGCCAGGATGTGTCAGGGGCTTTGGCTCTCGTGTTGGTAGATACCTGCTGCAGGAACCATGCCTGGCACCACCACAGTCAGCATGCTTGAAGTCAGCCCTTCCTTCAAAAAAATGCTGGGTTTGGATCCTCCAGTGTATTCCGAGCTGGGAACAGCTGAACTTCTGGATTCTCTTGAAGAGGGAAAATTATCCGAGCCTTGAAAACTTGCTGTGATTTATTCCGGTTCCTTTTAGTTGCAGCTGTACATAAAGAATCCAAATTGGGGGATATTTTGCTTAACTGCAGTTTTTGTGAGGTGGCTCTCATTTGTTGATTCATTTTCCCGTCGTTTCTGCCGATGTAAGTACAGGCTTATTTTGCAGTGATGTTTTTCATCTTTCCTGGACTTGAATCAGCAAATGAGTGTTGATACCCTTGTGGCAATCTGGTGAGAAGAGGGGAAGCAGAAAAATCAAGTGATGCTCTGAAGATAATTTTGTTCATGCTATTTTTCATATATCAGTGGTCAAAGCCACTTATCAAATCAAGTATCTTGAGTAAGAAGAGCTAGTTGGGTATTGTTGGCTACCAGTGGAGATAACTGGTAGGAAATTATTAAGCATCCTCTGGTTCCTTCATGGAGTTTTTTCAGCATATTTTAAATTTCTTTAAGTGTGTGTACACAGTTCAGAGGGTAATACCATTAATTAGACCAACAGGAAAGACTAATAAAAAGGTATAACCCTCGACAGTACATTGGGTTTATCCCTGATTTAGCAGAGCCTGCTCTGAGCTCGTGGTAAATCTGCGTGTATGTCATTAGGAAAGCAGGATTAAGTTGGTAATTAATATCACCAAAAAGTTTTCATCATTGAAAATGAGTAAAAAAATGATAGGGAAAACAAACCACCACAGAGCTTTAAATATGGGATAAAAAAACCATGAAGGTTTTTCTTTTATTCCAGTCTGTCTGGAAACAAAGGTGGGAAGATGAGGTGTTGGGTACTGCAGATGCTGAGGCTGAGGATCGAAGGAAGTCAAGGAGGATGCCAAAATATTATCCTGGGCAATATAGAGTGAATTCTTTGTGAATTTTGCCCAGGATATTGCTGGGGGAAGCAGAGGCCGGCGTGCGTGCTCATGGAGGGTGTGCAGGAGTCGCGTTACTCCCGGCCAGTTGTTCTGGGTGTCATTGGCAGTATTATCACGACGAGGTGCTGGTCAGGCGCTGAACTCCGCCAGCAGGAGCGCGGGGTCTGTCTGTCTGTGTGACAAGTGCCGCTGCCGGCGGAGAATCCTGATGAGGATCCTGCCGGGCTGGGATCTGCACGCAGCAGTTTCCTTCCTGCCTGTTTATTCAGGCAAGCACGGACTTGCTTTGTTAGTTATTTCACCTCTTGTAACTGATGGTTGGCAGGGAAGATCAACTACTTTCTGATGAAGTCTCGAGTGTATATATTTTTTAATTTCTTTTTTTTTGTTGTTGTTATGACGGAGAACGGCCCAATCTGATTTTTGCAGTGGATGGTACCCGCGCTGGAATTTTTATCTCTGCTCTTCAGCGTTTCCTTCGAGCTTATTTGCATGGGGTTGCAGTGCTGAGCAAACGTTCCCTGTGCCTTAACCTGTTGCACAGCTAACCCCGTGCCTTTCCCTGTTGTTCTCCTGCTGTGGAAATGAAGGTGGATAAGCGGGAGCTCCCGTTGTGTGGCCGTGCTCAGACAGGCGCTCGGCAGCGAGGTCCTTATCAGCCCCTCGCCGATAAACCAGGGCACAAAAGCCTTGGCGTGGGCCCACATCTCCTACTTATTTGGAGATTAAAAGCTCTTGAGGCTTTGGTTTGTTGTGAAAGTTAATTGCGAAGCCCTTGAACCTTGGCAGGGCTCCCACGGCGAGACTCGTCACGCCGGAGCTGAGCCCTCCGGCAGGTTCGGGGCTTGTCCGGGCCGGTCACGGGAGGGCCTGGTACCTCCAGAGGGCCTTTCTCCCCAGACACTTCAGATATCCCAGGAGGGGATACACAGCCCTCAGGAGGTGCTGGTCTTTCCCCACTGCTGTAACAGGAGGGGGGGAGAGATGATCCCACCCATCACCTTGATCTCCCCTGTGGCTGCATCACCACTTAGGTGTAATTAAGGGTTGTGTTTGGTAGAGCCTGTCAGTGCTTACGTCAAATCACGTCTGGAGGTGCCTGCAAGCAGGGTTGGTTCCTCAAGGGTGTTCCCAGCACTGCTCCTTGCCCAACACATCTCCGTGACCCGCTCAGGGAGCGTCTCTTCTGTCGAGTCTTGGTGTCCAAGAGCATCCACTGAGACCTTCTCTGACTTTTTGGGGTCGTGACCTGCATCCAGGACCCTGATCTTGCAGGTCCTCCAGGTGAAGGCGGTGAGGAGGTGAGTGCTGTCAGGTGAATGAACCCAGCCTTGCCCTTGTTCATTAGCATTTAAATCACTCCCCCTGGGAACCTTCCACGCTGCTAGTGCTCTCTGGGGTGGGATGTTCTCCTCGGCCAGGCAGCTCGGCACAAACCTGAGAGAAAAGCAGCAGTAAAAGTCAAGGCACGTGATTGCACAGGGACAAGGTTGTTTTTTGTTCCATTATTATTATTATTATTGTTAAAGGTGCTTTCTGATGGATCCTTCGTGTGCAAAACCGAGTAGCTGAGGAATTTGGTGAACCATGGGATGGGGGGTCAGGTCACTGTGCTGGATATCTGTGGTGGAGACAGAGAGTCTGGGGCCCTCTGTGTGGGGCTAGTTTGGACAGGGTGGTTCAAAGCTGATGCTGGCTGATGTATTTGGTTTTCAGTTTCCGTCACAACCTCCTGATACTTGTTTTTTATTAATGCTTTTATTAAAGCCAGGGGCTGTACAGTGGGAAAGCATGTGTGGACCAGCTCAATTATAGAATCACAGACTGGTTTGGGATGGAGGGACCTTAAAGACCATGCAGTTCCAACACCTTCCATTAGACCAGGTTGCTCAAAGCTTCATCCATCCATCCAGTTCTCACAAGAAGGGGCAAAAGATCCCAGTCTCAAGGAGGACAAATAGAGTGTTCCCCATTTTAAGCCTCCGTCCTTCATTTAAAATAAATAAAAATACTACCCTGGTAGTATCATTTTCTACCTGAGCTTTGAAACAAAAGTAAATATTACTGGCCTGGCAGCACAAATGAAAGGAGAATGAGAAGCCATGCATGCAATGGAATGTCACCAGTTTTTGTGTTTTTCTGTATTGCTCTTGTGGCATTTCTGTGGAACAGGCCAGAGACAATGTTCTCTTACATAATGCTCATGTTACTGGAGTGTGATTGTATCCGACTGTCACAGATGAGGATGCTGTATTTATGTCTCAATGAATTTCATCCCTCAGTTTACGTGTCCTCTGACCTCTGGGGAATATCACAAACCCAGTGTCATGGAGTACAATGGCACGTTTGATTTACCAACTCTATTAATGATCTGGTTGAAGGGAGAAACAACACGTTAATTAAATTCACTACTGATGATAAACTTAGTGTTGCAAGCAGCAGTCAGGACAATGATTTAGAGTGGAGGACAAATTCATATTTTAAAAACCCCCCAACCTGCAGGCTGTCAGGCGTTGATTTTGGCGCTGCTCTGTTGATGGTATTAACATAAATTCAAGCTGACCTGAGTGCACTGGGATAAAAACAAACATTTACCCTCGGAAAATCCTCCGCCTGAATGTGAATTTCACCGTTGGCTTTGGGCTGCTTCGTGTTTTGCATTTCTTTTCTGTGGGTTTTAGTAATGAAAACAAACAACTTGGCTTCACCTTGGGTCGGAGTTAACTCCGTTTCCAGTCGTTTTCTCCTTCCCACACTCAGTGGCAGAGCTGCAAGTAGGCAAGAGGTTGTACATTTTTAGTTTGGATTGAAAATGTTTGTTTCCTGGCATAATGCAAAATCCGTGGATTCAAGGCTGGCTTGAAGTTTCTCTTGAAGGATCCACAAGTGTTCCTGCATGAGCTGTTCAGTGCCCCACCAGCCAGGTGCTTCACGTTAAATTAATGTACAGGAGAGGGATGTGTAGTGGGCTCTCAGCCCCTGTCCATGCATGACCCCCTTTCCCTCTGCTTTTGAGTTATATTCCTGCCCTTCCTAATTGTCTCCAGCTGAAACTCTCCCTTAAAAGTGAGCTCAGATGGAAAACATTTTTGTGTGAAGCGTTAACGCATTTTGGGGGGGGGGACACCCTCATTTTTAAAGATGGAGTAAGCTAGAACTGGTGTATTTATTAAACCAAAGATGCTTTGTTTTAGTAAAGGTACCTGTTGATTATCTGTGAGGAGAAAAGTGCCACAAACAGGGTGATATTGAGCATTACAAGGGGCAGTTTAACCAAAAGCCTCTCTTTCTTGGTGCAGGTTATTGGAGGGAGGCATTTGGGGACGTGTTTGCAGGGAATGACATTAATTATTCAGGGCTGAGCTAAATAAAATTAATTTTGGACAGGAGGTGAGTTACTTTGTCCTTGTCATAACCCCCAGTCCACACGAACAGCACTCAGGTGATTAAAAGGCTGTTGGAAAATGAAGAAGAATCTCACCAGCTCACTATCCTTCTTCTTGGTCGGAAGGAAGATACTATTTTAAAGATCAGTTACACTGTTCAGGTGCTATTATACCATCTCAGAGAGAGAGATTTAGATTTCTTTTATTTATTTTAAAAATATTTTGCAATTGACAGGTTTTTTCACTAAAGCTTTTAATTTTTTTTTTTGGTGCTACATTTTCTCTTTTTGCTATACCTCGGGGTACAATTAGGAGTGTGTTCTGCTGTTCTGCATCTGAGTGATGCCAGGACTGTAGCAGGCATTAAAGCCCTTGAAAGGTAAATATTGCAGGGAGTGTAACAGCAGTAGTCCTGGAAAAAGAAGAAAGCCAACAGCGTTTCAGGGGTTTATTCAGCCCTTGATGTTTGAAGACTGCAGAGAGGGGTGGAGGGCTTGGAGGATCTTACAGACCATGGATTGGAAAGACCAGGTCCAGCTTGGGATCAGAGAAGAAAGATCTGTTATGGAATCTCTGCAAAGAACACAGAATCCCCAGAATGGGTTGAAAGCAACCCTTAAAGATCATCCAGTCCCACCTCCCACCATGAGCAGGGATACCTTTTACTATCCCACAGTGCTCCAAGCCCTGTCCAACCTACCCTTGGACACTTCCAGGGATGGGGCAGCCACAGCTTCTCTGGGCAGCCTGTGCCAGGGCCTCCCCACCCTCCCAGGGAAGAATTTCTTCCTCATATCCCATCTAAACACACACTCTTTCAATTTAGAGCCACAGATATATAGGTTGTGTTGGTAATGATGGCTGAGCCAAGAGGCAAAGTGCTAAACACAAGTTCCTGGGTGTGATTCACCAAAGTTTGTGATGAGGAAACATCACCTTGTCCATGGGGGTACATGTGGGAGAGCACAGGGATGGAGAACTGGACCAAGAGCAGTGAGAGACAGGTTTGGGGTGTGTGCCCCTCACCTTCAGTGAGAGACAGATTTGGGGTGTGTGCCCCTCACCTTCAGTGAGAGACAGATTTGGGGTGTGTGCCCCTCACC
>NW_016690378.1:949603-1019230 GCF_001604755.1 Lepidothrix coronata | reverse complement strand
ACAGGTTTGGAGTGTGTGCCCCTCACCTTCAGTGAGAGACAGGCTTGGGGTGTGTGCCCCTCACCTTCAGTGAGAGACAGGCTTGGGGTGTGTGCCCCTCACCTTCAGTGAGAGACAGATTTGGGGTGTGTGCCCCTCACCTTCCTCCCCACCTCGTACGTTATATAGGGCAGGGGCTGAGTGTGGTTAATGTGCAGCCCAGAGGGACCTGGTGATATTAAAGGAAAGTGAGAACACTTCCTTTTGAGTGCTTGAAGGCATCCCTCGTTCCCCTGGCTGTTATCTGCAGCAGCATCCCTGTTCCCCACCCCATCTCCTCTTAATGAAGCAATTACATGCACAGGAGTGGGATGGCTCCCAGTAAGGACTCACTCCCAGTAATGAGCCTCCCCAGGCTGGGGAGGTGTCATGGACAAAGCAACACTGAGCAGCAAGGACAATGTCTTAATATGTTATGAGTTTTCAGCAATTTTAAGGTGAATTGCATTTATTGAATTGCAGTAGGCTTCAAAAGTTCCTGCCTTTTGATGTGTTGGAGGAGATCAGTCGCTATTTTGGAACAGTAATTTATACAATTCAGATCACACTTGTAGGGGTTTTTTTGTTTCCCAGCGTCTCTTGTTTTACTAATTGCAATTGTTTCACGTCCTCTAATCTATTATACTTTTTAATAAGGCATATAATTCATTATTTAGGTGGCAGTGTTCTGATAATTAGATGGGTTATTTTTGTCAGTGCTGATTAGTTGGTAAGTACAGATTAATATTTGAAGACTTGATGTGGTCTCTTGCTATTTGGGTTTCAAAGAGGTGATGTGCCACTTGTTTCATGATATTCCCAACAACTTCATCCCTTCCAGCCTGAGGAAAGTGCCTTGTAAAGAGTGTTTGAAAGCCTTTGGATCTTGTTTCCTCTGTAAAACTTGTGTTAGAAAAACGCCAGCGAGTGTAAGCTGGGGGTGATATATTGAAATTGCAGCTCCCTGGGCAGGCAGGGGGGGTCTGTGCACCAAACGGGCTTTTTGGGTGCACAAGCTGGGCATGGACCCGCTGTTTGCTGGATATGTCCTTTCACAAATAGCCTTGGCCTTTTTTTTCCCCGGAGTTAATTGCAGTGTGGGACAATGTGGCCTTTGTGTGCCTGTCCCTGGCTGGGGACGGTTTCTCCTCTCCCCCCCGCAGAGCTGGCAGCAGAACCGGCCTCTCTCCATCATCCAGAAGCTGTTTGTAGGGTTAAGGTTGTTTTAGTTCATCTGCAGACTGGTTTTTAGGCGTGTGGTGGCTGAGGGGACAGAGTGAGCACCTGCAGAGTGTCAGGACTCTGGTGTGGGTGTCTCTGGGTGAAACATCCCAGTATTCCCCCTCCCCTGCAAACCAGACTGAGCGGAGCAGGGGATGCGCTGCAGTGTAATTAAACATGTGTTTGTGGAGTTGCAGCCTTCTGCCTTCCCCGAGATAACACAAACCACGCTGCTGGGAGAGATGATGTAGCTGGAGCTGAGCCATTGCATTATTTGAGACCAGATCTCTGGGAAGAAGGAGCAAACCGAGTGGTTTTTTGTCACTTGGTCACCCCTACCAAGGAAACCACAGTGCTCTTCGGTGGCTCCCTCTCCCTGCAGACCACTCCAGCCCTCCCTGCACTGGCAGATGGCTCCAAACACAAACAAGCCTCGGGGATGCCTGTCACTGCCTGTGACCCTGGGGAAAGCAGAAACCACATCGGAAATGAGCAGGGATGAGGAAGATGCCGGACATTTTTCTTGAGCAAATAAACGTGGCGTAGGGAAAGTCAGGATAAGCTCCGTGTGTTTATCGGCGCCCTGAGCGCGCCTCGGGCAGTCCCCTCCCCGGGATGCCAGGGGGGTTCCTGCTCCTTGGTGGTTCAAGGACACTTGCATTAATTGATAATCTCTGTATCCACAAAGGTGTTGTGGGGTTTGCATGTGTTTCCAGAGCCCCTCTGCCTGAGGGTGGGAGCTGAAGTGATGGGATTGTTCTCCTTCGAGTTACTTGTGTGTGGGGGGGTGAATTTGGCAGTTGCTGGTGCTTTTCTTGTGGAGATCCAGCTGTGAGGGATAGTTGATGGTTGTAGAGATTTGGAGATGAGTTCACAGCCTAGTGAAAAAGCAGGGCAAGAAAAGAATTTACCAAAGTGGAAGCAGAGGAGGGATGCTGAGGGCCTCCATGTTTTCCCTGGTTTTGAGTCTGTTGGACTGTGGAAATAAATTAGGGCCTTAGCAACCGCAAGCAGGAGAAGGGAGTGTCTGCCAGGAGAGCAGAGCTGGAGCAAAGGAGACTCAGGATGTCTCCATTGCCCCATTGCAGTCCTGTCAGGCAGCCTGGGAATTCCAGCCCCAGTTCACTTGGGCTGTGGTGTTGGAGTTGGTGCATTGTAGGAGAACTGGCTGGTGCTTATGCACGATCTCGCTGTGCTGAGGAGGGAGGTCACAGTGTAAGTCGGTTAAGCGGCCGGATTGCCCTGGTGTGTTTGCCACAGGATAATGGAAAATTCCTGTGAGGAGTTGTGCTTGATCTGGGGCCAGAGGGAACAGGATGAAGTCTATTCCACCAGCAAAGCGATAGAAGAGTACACTGTGCATCTTCCGGCTCCTGCTGCCAATGTTTTTATAGGCTTGAGATCTCATTTTGGAGAAGTATCCGCATGCAAGGCCAGCCTGCAGCCCTGCCAGCTCCTTGCCTTGTATCCCTTGCACTGCCTGTGTGCCATTCCCTTGGATAATTTTGGAGAACTGTGTGCACAGAGCCTGTGATAGCCTTGTTTTCTGCTTCCCAAGATGATGGGAGGAATTCAGGGCTGCGGGGTCCCCCGTGGTCAGTGTCCTGACACAGCATACCAAGCACGTCAACTCTGCTGACACCAGCGAGGAGCCTTTCAGGGGCTGCAATAGGCTTTACATCCTCCTGCTTTCCCTGAGTGGGTTTGGGTTCATCCTGCTACGTGAAAATTAAAAAATTACCATCAGAATTTGTGGAGTTGAAAGGAATCTTTAGAAAACTAGCGTCTAGTGTAAGTCTATTCAAGGAAGTTTTAATATCTCTTAGGACTTTGTGGTGTCTTCGTGTTACAAACCCATTTGTGCTGTAAGGCTTTAGACTGAAGGATTCAACTTGCTGTTCTTTGACTGTTATCACTAATAAAATGACTTTACAGTTTGATAGCCCCTTTCACTCCAGGATCTAAAAGTACTAAAAAAATGCTAATGAGTTAATCTCCTTGATAGCTCTTGAGTGCAGCTCTTTGTACAGGAATTTGGTCCAAAGCCTAGTGAAGTCAGTGGAAAGATGTCCATGTCATTAGCTCTGGCAAATCCCTTAATCTGTCTGTCCCTCCTTGTCCCATCCTCAGCCAGAGATGATGGCATGGACATCTTCCCATGCCAGCAGTCTCATCCTTTCCCCTGTGGAATTTTTCTTGTTTTTCTGTCTGGTTCCACTGCTGAGGAGCACGTGGGGGCAGCGATACTTTGAAGGTAAGGGAGAGGGGACATACAGATTTAGGGTTCTTTCTCTTGTCTGCTGTTGTGTTCTGACTTAACATCAGAGGTTTAAGAACAATCTGGGTTGGAAATAACTTAAACCTGTAAGAGAAAGTCTTGTAATCCCAGCAAGGATGCAGCGTAGAGCAAAAGCTCTGTGCTCATTGTTTCCACCATGGTCCTGCTCAAGGAGCAGTGGTTTCCTCTAGTGGGAAGAATTTAACCATCTCTTGTGGTTTCCAGTCCAAAACCATCCAGTGAACTTCATTCCTTCGTGCATTTTCAGTTTGTTGGAGGTTTGCCATTGGTTCAAACGTTTGGGATCACGCTTTGGAGAAGGCTGCTCCTTCTGCTGCGGGATGGAGCCATGGACACAGCGTAGGGCTGGGCTGTGAGGAGGGGTGGAGTGCTGCTGCTGGAAGCTCTTTTGATCCAGTTCATGCCTGTCAAGTGAACTAGCAGGGGAATTCTTCTTCTTGCTGTATTAAAGAAGATAAAAGCAGTTCTGCCCCTGGCAAAGCCGCAGACACGAGGCGCTGTGAACATCTCGACTCCCCTTTCCTCTCCCAGACGTGTGATGGGTCGTGTAATGTCCTTACGTCTGATCAGCCGTGACAATCTGTATTTTATGGCTTCTCCTTCCTTGTCACCCTGTTACAACCTCCCCTCTCCCCTACCTTTCTTTAATTGTCTCTCAAAACTCTCTTGTCGTTGCTGTGATGATTTTTTTCCAGCGGATAAGCCTGTTAGGGATAATCTGGTTTGCTGAATTTCCTTTCCGCTGGGCAATCTCCTTAATGGACGCCCCGGAGGATTTCATCCTGTTTGGTTTCAGGATGTGGCTTCGTATGAATATTCTGTTTCTCCATGGTTCTTCTGCTGATTAAGGTCTGTTCTTTCTCCTAAATAAATCGTCTCCTAAAATGCTTCTGAGAGAAAAAGAGTTTCATGGAGACTTAGTGTGTGTTTGGTGCTTCTGAGCAAACTGAGTCGGCCAAGATGGTCAGAATTGTGTGTTGATTTTGGATACGTCAACTTGGACGCTTCAGGGGCCAAAACAAAGGGAAGAAGAAAGATGAGGTAAAGAAAAGAGTTATAATCCTTAAATGTGACATTGTTTGTAATTACCGGGTATGTGATTGTTGGGGTTTCTCCGTGGGACATCCCAAAGGGAATGAGAAAGTGGCCAGAAGGCACATCCCTTCTCTGTTTATCCATTTCCCCACTATGCAATAGTAAATAGCATCATTTAATCTCTTTCAGAGTTTTATCAAAGTTCAGACATTTGCCATCACTGTGCCTTTTGGACAAGCTCATTTTCAGCACTTTTAAAAACAAGCCTCTCCCTTTTCATTCATGTTTCAAGGATGCTTTTTCTTTTCCCTGGCCCAATCAGCTCTGGATGGAGGGTTAGGAGATTACAGTTCTGTTCCAGGCGTTGTAGCGAGCTGCTGAATGATCTTCAGCAATTTGTTTGATCTTTCTGTGCCTCATTCTCACAAATAAGGATGCTGGTAATAACTTTCTATTGTTAAAGCTCTGGTAATAACTTCCCATTGTTAAAGCCCTTAAAGCTCTTGTGTGGAAAGTGCTATATGGGACTTAGAATAATTATTGTCATCATTTGCAAGTGAAGGTACTGGAAATAAAATTTATGCAATAGAAGACCTTGGTTCTTGTTGAAGGGAATTACTAGAATAATTTTGGCTGGAATGACCAATAAAATGTGAATAAGGCAACTGCTTTTATTGATTTTTACAGTTGAGCTAGGTGATAAGAGAAATGGGGGCAACATGTGGATTTCTATGTGAGCCATTCTTGGAATAAAGCAAAGCCTAATTTTGCCTCCAGCTGATTATGATCTTGTCTAGCATCCACACACCATGTGAAGCCATTTTGGCCATTATTAATAAAAGCCAACCAAAACCCAAACCCAACTCCCAAATCCCAGCAAACAAGCCCAAACCCAGGGACATCTCCCCAGCACTGCTTCTTCTTGAGCTGTGGCTGATCAGGCTGATCTCATATGTAAAGACACCTTTAAGCAGTAAAAGCAATATAACACTGCCTATGATTGTCCACATGGTACCCAGATACAGCTGTTAGAGGTGCATTAGGATAATGAAGAAATAAATAAGTTTCCTCTATACATTTCTCAACTCCTGGCTTCTCCTCTGTCCCTTACTGCCTTTCATTTTTACAGCTTGCTAAAAATAGGGTCTTGGAGAAGACTTTGAGCTGTTGAGACAGAGACAAAGCTAAACTGTAAATCACTTGACAGCTCATTTCCTTACAGCAAATATCTTACTCTTATGACTTTATGTTTAGATTAAGGAAGGAATAAAATCTAGTAGGAACTTGGTGTGATTACTGTGTGTTTCAGTTATAAATAACAACATAAGTAGATATGGGCCAAATCCTGTCGGAAAGGCGCAAACTGGACATCAGTTTTTATCTTTTAAACATGTCAGATGTGGGGGTTTGGGGTGCTAGTGTGGAAGGGAGAGGTGGGATTTTGGTTTGCAGTGTTGGGCACAGCTCTGGGGAGGAGCAGTGATGCCAGCACTGAGTGTCATGGCACCAACACAGCTGTGTCATCTCATGGAGGATGTGGCTCTTCTTGTGTCTGTCGAGTCCCTTTAGCCCTCGTTGTCACTGACTCTGTGCTCTGCAACATTTTCAGCCCCATTCCTGCAGCCGGTGGGAACCTTGCCAGTAATTCCAGTCAGGATGGGATAAAGACCTTGACGGTCATTTCCTTTCCTTGTGCACGCGAGGATCTCCAGAGCTCTTTGCAAACTCTGTTCTCCTAAGGCGGGTCAGAGCATTATTCAGTTGCCAGGTTGGTTTTATTCCTTTGGGGTATTTGCTTTACGCTCTGGCTGGGGGTGAGAAGAGAGGAGCCGCAGCCGGGGCTGGGTTTTCGGAAGACACGGGCATAGATCTGTGTGTCTGCCTCAGTCTCCTGCAAAAGCCATGTTTCAGAGCGATCTGGTGGAGGCTCCCCGTGTTTTGGTGTGTTTAAATTCCTCTAGCACTACACTCCACTGAGCTGCTGCTCCCGTTTCCCCTCGCCTCAAAGGGACCAGCCAGACGAGAGCAGATTGTGCCAAAGCTCCACCGTGCAAATAAAAGTCGCGGGATCAAGCCTGTAATGACAGCCTGCATCTTCTGCTGTGGCAGTATGTGTTTTGGAGGAGGGAAATGAGAGCCTATTCCTGCTGGATGAGGCCTTGGATTATCAGATCCGTGATCCATTATTGTGCTGGTTGATCACAGCAAATATTTTGGTGGTGTTTTGCATGGCTGGGTGCTAACATCGTTTAATGGCAGCTCAGGAGGGATGAGTCCTGCTTTCAGATAACATCATTTAATGGCAGCTCAGGAGGGATGAGTCCTGCTTTCAGATCTGACAATAACCTGTGACAAGAGTGTGGACAAGGCTCTACTTGTACCTGAGCTGCTGTTTCCCATCTCTACAAGAAAAAAATGCCTTATGGCAGGCAGGGGTTATAGCATTGCCTTAGACCTGCTCTCTCTGCACTGCACAACAATCACAAAAAGGAGTTATCGGTGTCCCAGGAGGCAGAGAACAAATTTAGGTCCCGGTCTTGCATATGCTTATACAGCTAATTAGCTCTAGTCAATGGAGCCCATTCAGCCCATAGCACTTGTCCTTCATCTGCTGAGGCCGTGTGTGTGAATGCTCATTGAAACGCGGTCAATCGGAGTATTGTTGCACGTACATTATTGCTTATGTTCTTGTTTGAAGCCAGGAACAGTCTCTCCATCAGAGAAACCTTTCATTTTATTTTTTTTTTTAATATACTACAGCTATTGCTGTGAAATTACAGGCCCAGGTAAATTTATTCTTTTCAGTTCCCGGGTCTGAAATTGCTGAGCTCAGCTGTTTTGAGGCAGGAAACAATATCTGTCATCGCTCGGGTTGATGTGGCTCCAGATTTAAGTGTCCTGCCAGCTCCAGGACTTTGAGTAATAGACACATAATGAGTGATTACCCGATTGTTGTCGGGTGATTGTGTATCAGGACCTTTCTGTCTTAGCAATTAATCTGCTTGTAGATGAACCTTCGACCAGCTCCTGCCGGGATCTCTCTTGTCGTTTCAGTCACTTGGCAGCGAAAATTGCGGTGAGACTTGTATCACATTTTGAACTAGACTTTTGCTGATGCTGTGCAAGGATACTGGGGCACATAAAAACAAGCAAATCTTGTATTCAGTGGGAGAGTGTGAGTGCTGAGCGTGCCGAGCCCGGGTCAGTGCACCAGCTGCTTTTACTTTGCTTCTACATTAAAACTAACTTGTGATAGCGACAACTGAGCTGAAAAACCAGAATTTACATAATGATTCTGTGTTAATGATATTAAACATTGTGGCACTAACAATAGCCTGCTAAAGGCAAATCCACGGAGATTTCTTTTTCCATTTGACCTTGAGTGCTGACGTTGGACTGGCTCGGCATCGCATTTTTTTCCCCCCATGTTTGAACTTGAAAGGTTCTTTAATGCTCAGCTCAATGTTTCTGTTTTGCTTTTTAAATTCCTTATTATTTCCCGTGGCTGCAATGTGCACTGATACCCTGTGCCAGGTCATTTCCAGGACTTGGACCTGAATTAGATTCAGTAGCTGGAAGGCGCTGGGCCTCAGAAATGTTTGTACATGATTCAGTTCCTGGAGGACAAAGACTCATCCTTGGCCACAGAGCATCCTACACACGATTCTCCTTGTGCTTCCAGGCACCGTGAGAAGAGAAATGTGGAGGCAGGCTGTTCCCAGGATAGTCCTGCTTAAAATTTCCCGCCTGCATGGCTAATTTTGAGTTTAGTCTCCTTTCCCAGCCAGATTCTCTCTCCCAGTCTTTATCAGATGCTAATTAGCATTCGTTCCCACCCAGCACCGGGCGGTTTATTGAAGTTTTGGGGAAAGCTTTGCAGTTCTGGCGCTGTTGCAACCCTGTCAATGAAATCTCCTGTAACCCCTTCACACCTCAGCTCTACCCCTTGTGTCCAGTCCCGCTGAATTATTGAATTTCAGGCCTTGCTTAGCTCAGGGATCTTGCGATGAGTAAGATTTTGGGATCAATAGGGTTATGGCAGGCTCTGCAGCGCTGGCAGAGCTTCCAACTGGAGATGCTGCTGGTCCTGCAGAGCCCAGGGAGTCACTGGTGGTGGTTGCAGACCAATTTCAACCTGTAACTTTGAAACTCCACCGTAAAGTGCTGCCTGCAGGGTCCGTGCTGCATGTTACCCAAGTCAGCAGATGCCATCACGAACTTACTGGCTGTTGCTCCCCGACTATTTTTATTTGCATGCCTGGAATTCCTGCTTTCAGCTCAGCAGCAATAAATGAGCCATTTGCATAATGAATGGTTTGAAAATCTGCATCCCTGCAGTGTCTTGAGCCTTGCCCTTCAGAAGGGCTTGTTTGCCTGGAGAAGGTGCCATAATTCAAAAAGCTAAATTCCTCTGGGAAGTGGAAGTTTGGATGGGAAATAGTTTGGTTTTTTGGTTTTTTTTTTCCCCCCAGCTAATTTCTTCCTTGGTTGCTTGGTTTGAAGCAAGCAGAGATAATGCAGTGTATTATTCTGTGTTACAGGGGCAGTTGGATGGTGTGCTCAGAGGCAGGTTAATGTGAAAGAGGCAGGTGGGAGGGAAGTTTGGGCTAAAAAAGATGAAAAGAGAGCACCTGCAGAATAGCAGGGGAAAACCAGGGCCACGTGTGCTGTATTGGGGTCTCCTTGGCAACTTTTTCCTCTTGTCTGCTGGGCTTTCAGGAGCAAAGAAATGCATTGATCTTCAGTGCTTGGGAGGAGCCAGTTCCCTCTGATCCGAAAAGTAGGAGCACCACTTGCTCTAATAATCCAGGTGAGGCAGGAGCTCTTCTGTGTCCCTGTGGATCCTTTTGGGATGGCCCCATTTGTGACCATGAGGCCACCAAGTGTCTAAGACCTCCGTGTCCTCCAGCTGAAACTGAGGCATCTCCCAAACATAGTGAGGTGCTTCACTCTTCCCCCCCATTGGGATTACGGAGGAGAAAATGGGGTGAAGGACCCCCAGACTGAGCCCCACCACTCCCAAAGGAGAAGCCATTGGTCCCTGGGCACAGGAGAACTTCTGCTGTGTTAGTGCTGCCAGGAAGCCCCACAGCTTCCTAATCATTCCTGATAAATACAAACCAGGAGGATGAATAACATGCAGTGATAACTCTCCTGCAAACACTGGCATCCCACTCGCGCCGATAAGGCGTCGCTCCCTTTCAAGTCCCTTAAAATGCTTTCCGTGTTTCCCAGGACTCTTTATTGCACAAATTCTGCACAAGGCATCAGTTTCTGTTTGTTTTCCTTTAAACTGCTTCCCAGTTTCTCTTCGCCGGGTTTGTGGAACGCGGAGGGAGCTCCATGGGAGGAGGAGGAGGAGGAGGAGGAGATGAGCGCGGTCGAGTCCTTCATGGAAAATAAATGTGAATCAAAATCCAGTCCAAACCCTATAATCTCTGCCCCACACAAGAAAGCTCCACTTCAAGGAATAAAAGTGGGGGGGAAAATAGGTTGGATTTAATTGCTTTGGATGCCCTGGTACGGCAGGCGTGTGGAAAGGTGATAAAAGCTGCAATTTAAAGCTCGGCAGCGGCGGGTTGGAAAGGCCGGGGCTGGTGCACTGGGAGATGGATACTTTATCCCTGGCACATCTCTGCTGAGTTAAGATAAATGTTGAGCTATTAAGTTCCTGAGAGCACTAAGAGGCTCGGAGAAGGTCACGTACAGTTTCCTCTGTTTTGGTTTTGCCTCTGCGCTGCGTCCCTCGCTCCCTGGAGCGGGGAGGAAGTTTCCTTTCTCCTCTGAGATTCCCCCAAATGATGCAGGGGAGCTCAGGACAGCCCTAGATGAGGGCATAGGGTATTGTTTCCTCCTCATGGAATCCAGGCTGGAGCCTGCTGTGCCATGTGGGCAGAGGTTGGGGAGCACCTGGGAGCTGTGGTTCGATGCTTTAGAAGGGCTTTGGAACTCCTGCTCACGTTCTGCTGAGCAACTCCTGGCAGAGTTGTGATGCTCAATATCATCCAGCCAGGTGGAAACAGAGTGTGGAGAGCCAACAGCATCCAAAAAACCCAGGGGTACCCCCATTTTCTTGCTGTCTTGCCCCCTGAGGTGGAAAAAGCCAGAACAGGGAGATAGGACAAGAGGAGATGATAGGATGAGAGGAAATGGCCTCAAATTGTAACAGGGGAGATTTAGGTGGGATATTATGAAAAATTTCTTCACCAAAAGGGTTGTCAAGCCCTGGAAAAGGCTGCCTGGGGCAGTGGTGGAGTCGCCATCCCTGGTGGGATTTAAAGCACGTGGAGATGTGGCACTTGGGGACATGGTGGCCTTGGCAGTGCTGGGTTATGGGTTGGACTGGAGGATTTTGGAGGGCTTTTCCAACTCAAATGTGACTCAGTTTCCATGGAAAATGGCTCTGCTCTGTCCCCCTGCCCAAAATCCTGATTCCTCCCTGTCCTCGGGAGGCTGTGCCAGATAAAAGGCCGGAGAGAGGGAGGACAGAGGAAGGGAAGGAGATGAATCTCCCGCATTCGTTATTCCGTATGCAAAGAACATCAAAAGCACTAATGGAAAAGCCTTTTTATATTTTTCATCAAAGCAGTGGTTCAGATTTGGCAGCTGAGTTCGTACCGGTGAAATATTTATGAATGGAGCAGCTGTGGGGCACTGCTTTAGGAGGACAGCAAAAGCTCCCTCCCCTCCTTCCCTCCCTCTTCGTTTTCCCACTTGGTGCTGTTTTTCTCCCCCTCTGCTTTATTTGTGTTCCTTCTGTTAGAGGAACTTGCAGATGAGTCAGGGCTGAGTTTGCACACCGCAGGTAGTAAGATGTGTTTATTTTTTGCTTTACTTTAAGTCAGGAAAAAAAGAGAGGGAAAGGGATTAACCAAACTTCAGGGATGGATGGGGATAGCAATCAGTTCTCTGATTTCCCTCTTCCACTGCTTCCCTGTTTAACCTGAAGACCTCTTGACTTACTTCTCTAGCTAATAATTCATCGTGTTTTGGTTTTTTTTCTGCTAAGAAAGGTGATTGCAGTGACCTAAATGAGGTGTATCTTTTATTCTTCTCCAGTAATTAGACCCATCCACACGTAGGGAGCTTGAAATGATTTATGAAGGTATTTTAATCCCAGTTTATTATTTCCTAATCCGGGTTTATTATTCTTCTTTCTAACTTTGCATCATCACTTGGTAAGGTGGTTCAGAAAGCAGAGAAGAAGAGCTGATATTCAATTTCTATTGAAATATCAGGCAGTTAGAAATAACAGGTTCACAGAGGGAAACTGTGAATTCCAGGTCATCCAAGGGAATGGGAGAGAAGCAGTTGGGATTGGTGTAAACCAGTGTGTCTGTCTCACAGGCAGTGATGCTCTCAGTTTATTTGAATAAAAATAAACTGCTTTTCATTCTGGCTTCGTACAGAAAATGGCAAATCCAGTGCTGTTATAAATATATGTTTTTCACAGTGGTGCTGTTACTGCCCTTTCCTCCCTGGAGATGGTGGGCAGGTACCCAGGTGTCACCAGGGATGCTCAGTTTGGGATGTGAGGCACTGAGCTTTGAGGAGAATATGGGAATTCTGGAGCATGGGTGTGTGTCTGTGAACATGTGAGGAGGAACACACTACTTAAAATTTAAAGCTGTGTCCCCATCAGTGTATTGTGTTCTTTAAATATAGATCCTCTGAAATGCGATAACTTCGGTCATTGAAGGATACTTACAGTAACCATATAAATATTTATGTCATGTAAAACAGCTCAAATCAGTGGTGCAGGGCTGGGGCAGCTCTTTGCAATTTTGAAAAGTTGGCTTGAAATCTCAAATGGTGACCAGATGTGTGGGTGGATCAGCCCATCAAAATAGGAACCGTTGTCCGAGCTCATTTCTATTTTAAAAAGTGCATCAATGCACATGAAGAGTGTAAAGTTCCAAACCTGCAGCTTGTCAAGAAGAATTTGCAGACTGAGGTTCACACATTTCCTGGCTGGTGATCCCCGGGAGTCTAAGTGGCCACAGGTAGGGTTATGTGAGTGGAAAGTCCTTGCTGGTCTCCGGAGGTGTGGTGGAGCCTCATTTCTGCACAGCAAACAGAGGAAATATAATGACACTTTGCATCTGTTTGCTCTTTAAATGTTTCTTTTTTTCTTTCCTGTGTATTATAATATGACAAAGCCTCCTAGCAGACTTTGCCATTAGATCCTAGTGTTGATTCAGCATCTGGTCAAACACCCTGTAATCACTCACCTCTGTCCAAATCAGCTCTGGTAAGATGAGTTCCCTGTTGAGGAGCTGTCTCTGGCCTTAATGACCATCCTACCTGTTTGGTTCCCTTGGTCAAGGTAAAAAATCTCCTTGTTGAGCCTTTCACAAGGATGGGGTGCCTGAGTGGTGGCCATCCCATTCCCAGCCTCTCCCGGTGTCAGCAGTGCTGGGTGGGAGCTCTGTCGTGTGTCCCCACCGTGGACATGGAGAGGAGAAATCCTTCCCCCACCAACCCCCCACTGCCTTGTGCTTAATGGAGATGTAAAACCTGAGCATGGCATTGACTCTCCAGTCCTAACACGGCTTCAGCAGCGAGCTGGAAGGAGAAGGGCTGTTAATCCTCCTGCCATCCCCTTTGAATACCGTCATATTTCAGCCCTGTTAAGCCATTGGGCCGTTGTTTATGGGTTTCGTGCTGAAAGGAAGAGCTGTGCTGAGCCTGCAAAATGCTGCTTTACTTCTGTAATGCCCTCACAGGAGCAGGCAGCTCATCCTCACCACCAGCAACCCTTTTCCAACCCCAAATCCTGCCCCATGCCTGGCCAAGCGCTTGCCCTGAGCAAATCCTCACGTGGTTGAGCATCACTGGCTGCTTGGAAATAATCTTGCAGATCTGATTGCTTGAGGGAAATACCTGTTTGTCAGTGGGTAACCGTCTTTCACCTTCCTTTTTGGGCTGAAAAGTGGGTGATAGAGCCAACAGCTTCCCTTCAGCCTCCTTTCTCCCATTGTCTTGCTGCGTGTCCTTCGCAGACAGATTGATTGAATTGGATTTCTTGTGGAGTCGTGGGTTGGCATGTTCATTAACCTGCACGCTGCTCTCCTCCCTGCCCTTGCATCCCTTGCATCCATAGTATCCTCCCCAGCCTGTGCTTTTTTAGTCAGGTTTTATTTCTTCCAGTTGGCATTCCAAACCCCAGGGTTTTTTCTCATGCCCATCTTTTTTGCACATGTTTTCCTTAGCCTGGGGGGGGAGGCAAAATACCTTTCTGCTGGTCTCTGCCACGTCCCAGTGCCAGCCTGGACATCTGACATCTGGGAAACCAGGGCATGGTGATGCTGGAACGGGGGTAGGGGGAAGGTGCTGCAAGTTGTGTTACCAGCCACAAAAATTCCATTTAGCTGTAAAACCAGACTTTTTAGCTGGGACAAAACGATCCCTGCTCACAGGGTCTGGAGTCACCAAGGTGCTGCAATATTCAAGTCATATTTTTGTCTAAGTGTCTTGCAGTGAGTTGGAGATACAGCCCATGTAAAAGGTGGATCCCACCCATGGCACAGAGGAATTTGCAGGTGCCTCCCCAGGCTGCAGCTCGAGCTGCCGGTGGGAGACGCTGGCAGTGATTTGTGGGGCAGGGAGTTTTCCTCCTTCCCCCTCCGCAGGCTGTAATTCCCTGGTATTACAACATGTCATTTTTCTAACACACCTGAGGAGCTGGGAAATAATGTCTGAGCCTAGAGGGACAGCAACCACGGGACCTCCAAAGGGGCGCGAGATGGAGAGATTAGAGCGAGAAACGAAGGTTGTGATTTATTTCTCTCTTCCATCCCCTCCTAGCCTGAAAAAAAAGCGGCCGCATTCCTGGCCATCCCTTTATTTTTACAGCTCTGAGCGTGTGTGTTTTTTTCGAAAGCCAGCGGATGCTGCCAGTTCCCATCACCTAATCAAAGCTCCTCTGTGGAAGGGCCGTCTCGTTATTACATCCCATTATACCCTCGGGCGGCGGCTGTACTTTATAACCGCCCAGGAAAGCTGACAGGTAACCAATGAGATGCATATTCCAGTGACAACCTCCTGCCCCCCAGGGAGCCAGGACCCTCTCCCGGTCCCGGAGCTGGGCTCTTTGTGGCTGGGTGCTTCCCGGGAAGCAGCTGGGACCATTGTCTGCCATGGAGCAGCGAGGTTTGCTCTTTTGTTCCCTTCTAATTTCATTGTCCGCGTGGTGTGGATTGCCATTAAATGCCTGCGTGCTTGTTGGATTGATGGAAAAGGGAAGAAGAGTCGCCCGGAGACGCGGGAATGGCTGAGCTGGAGAGGTGGAGAAGGGGGTGGCAGGGAGCTGGGAATCTAGGAATGGATGGGGGGGGAAGCTGGAGAGGTGGAGAAGGGGGTGGCAGGGAGCTGGGAATCTAGGAATGGATGGGGGGGGAAACCGGCTAAATGATTTTATCTACAGCTACCCGAAAGGAGGTTGTAGCCCGGTGGGGGTTGGTCTCTTCTCCCAGGCAGCTCTCAGTAAGGCAAGAGGGCACGGTCTTAAGCTGTGCCAGGGGAGGTTTAGGTTGGATATTAGGAAGAAATTCTTTACAGAGAGAGTAATCAGGAATTGGAATGGGCTGCCAAGGGAAGTGGTGGATTCGCTGTCCCTGGAGGTTTTTAAGATGAGACTGGATGTGGCACTTAGTGCCATGGTCTGGTAACCCTGGCAGTGCTGGATCAAGGGTTAGACTTGATGATCTCAGAGGTCTTTTCCAACCCGGCTGATTCTATGATTCCGTGATCATTGTAACTGGGTATTGCACCTCAGAGTGGCCTGATGGGGTGTTAATTCCTACCTCATTCCACTGATGGGATCCAGCCTGCAGCCTAATGACCCCCACCTTTAAATCAGTGTAACCCAGTGCATGCCAGGTCTGGGGCACCAGAAGAAAAGGAATTGTGTTGATTTTGAATCAGTGTTTCCTTCCACCCCTCCCTGGTGCTTGTTCGTTTTGTTTTACTGTTTGTCATGAAATATGGAGAGACTGAAGTATTTGTATATTTTATATTTTTGGGGCTCGTGCCTGGGGCAGGGTGGGAGGGTCGGGCTGGATGTGGAGGGGGGAGGGATAAATTGGGATTGGAATGGATTTTGGAGTTGGCTGGGGTGGAGTGTGGCAGCTGGGATAACTTGGTGGACTTTTTTGTGGGTTTGTTACTAAGTTACTTGTGGGTTGTTTCTCTGCTTATTTACTTCTTACTGCAAAACTCCAAGTGGTGCCAAGCGTGGCTGGTTCTGGTCTGGAGGCAGGGGCTGGCACATCAAGGAAGGATGATGCAGCAGTGAGTAGGGTGTCCATCCAGGCACACAGGCCTAGGGGGGCAATACTGGCTGTGGCACCTCATTCTGCAAGGAATGGAGATGTCACTGCAGCATCCCAAATAACTGGCTGTTAACGAGCACAGGGCAGCCTCAGATGAGACCTGTGCATGGGTCTTGGGTGCTTTTGAGCATCCTTTGGTCTGTGTCTCTCACTGAGGAGGGCTGGGAGTGCAAATCCGGGACTGCAAACTGAATGTATGGACAAGTGGAGTCTTTCTGCCATTAAGAGGAATTTTGCCTCCTCTGTCATCCTTTGGATCTGGTGGCCGTGACAACAAAAGGGATTCCAGGAGCACATTTTACTCAACACAGCTTGCCTTCAAATCCTCCAGCCCCTGAATGTGACAGCTGCTAAATCACCTGTTATTATGCAGAGAACAAAGCTGTCCTCCACGAACAAAGGAAGGAGAGTGGTCTGTAACTGGGGGGAAGGCAGAGCACAGCAGTGGGAAGGAGATGGACTCCCCTGGGTGAAGCCAAGAGCCTCCAGCAAAGCTGCCAGGACTCCAGGGGTAGAGAAACCTCCCAGCATGGCAAATAAAACTCCAGCTGATGGTTGAAATAATGGCTGGATCCATCCAGTAGCGCTCTAAACAGTGCCTGGGTGTGTGCTGCAGCACCTAAAAACCAAGGTTTTTAAACCAAACCACATCCAGGCTTGGCTGCAGTTTGGGCTGAATGTTTCTCAGTTCCTTTGGGAACATCCCATGTGGTCATAAGGAAAGAAATGGGACTTAGACCTGGATTTCCACTTAGAATCATAGAATGTTGAGGGTTGGAATGGATCTTAAAGATCACCTAGTCCCAATCCCCTTGCCATGGGCAGGGACACCTCCCACCAGACCAGGTTGCTCAAGGCTTTATCCGCTCTGGCTTTGAGCACTGCCAGGGCTGGGCCATCCCCAGCCTCCCTGGGCAACTCGTTCCAGTGTCTCACCACCCGCACAGTAGAACTCAGTTCCCAAATTTGCTGATGTGCCCTCACAGTCCTCAGTGCCAGGCTGTCCATCAGGGCTTTGCTCTCAGCCCGAGCCCTCAGTGAAATGACTCGATCAAAACCCCGGTGCTGATTTCCCCCAACGGCGTGTTTTGTGCCACCTGAGGTTTTCCCTGCGAGCTCACCCAGCGAAGCAGGAGATGCCTCTAAGAGCCTTTTGATGCTGGAAAGTTAATCCCTGGGTCCCAGCCTGGGGTAGCTGCTGGACATGAGCACAGGACCGTGCAAACAGCGGGGCAGCTGCTCGAAGCCTGCCTGTGGCACACAGCGGTGGGCCAAGTCTTTCTCTTTTGCTCCCCGACAGCACTGTCTAAATAATATTAATAATTAAGGGCTCAAGCTGGGTTGGATATGCTTCCCAGGGGCTGCACCGTGCACTTAAGCAACTGTGCCACCTCTTCTTGATGGCCTTGGCCATCCCTGGCCGTGGCGTGTGGGTCAAGAATGAGCAGCAGCGAAGGCAGCAGGAGCCCTCCTCAATATTTAAAGACTATTGATGGGCAAGTAGGGCTGGGATGGTACAAAAACGAGCTGTCTAGACATAGCAGAAGGCAGAGAATCTGCTTTTTCTTGGTTCATGAAGTCCAGCAGGAGAAAACAAGCTGCTTTGTTAATTTTTCCTTTCTTTTTCGATGAAAAAAAAGTCAGGGGTTTGTTTTCCCTGTTCTGCAGCCCGGCTGGTGATGCTGAGGACGGGCATCATTTTGCAGGAAAAAGTGGCTCTAGATGCCTTCAAATCTCCATCTTCACCCACCCCAGCAGCAGTGGGACATCATCTCAATATCTCTAAAGTGAGAGTAGTGCTTCACATTTTGCTGTTTTGTCAGTAATAATTAACTGAGAAAGTAGGAGGAAGACTTGCGAAATAACTCTGGAAACAGAGCTCTTCAAGGAATTAAATGCGATGATGGAAAGAGAGAATCATTAGCCTGGAATTAAAATAAATGGCTCTCTTCCTGTATATCTACATTTCAGGGGCAAAGGCAGATTGTAATTTCTTCTGCCGCTACTGCAGCAGAAAGTGTTTCAAAATAAAGCTCCTTCAATGGCAATGCTGTTTGTGATCACTGTAATTTACATTATATATGTTAGAGAAGAGGGGGGTGTCAGCTGCTGAAAGCCTGGTCTGGAAGTCACTGCAGAGCATCCTCTGAAGAAAAAGGCTTTTTAGAGTTGCTGTAAAACATAAGGATAAAAGAAATTGAGCTCATTTTTCTCCAAGGACCATAACATCCTTTAAGGCTTAATTCTGCTTAATATTTTGTCTGTCCTCCCTGGGCTGCGCCGTTCCGGTTTAATCCCTTGCAGGGCAGTTTGGTGAATTCAGAGACATCTTGAGATATGATTCTTTTTTTCTTGTTGGGTTTTAGTGTAAATATTAATTGAGGTGTCCTGCTTGGGTGACTCCTGCCTGCCCCAAGTGGCCCTCGGCTTTGATTACCTGCTCAGTTATCCTGCTTTTTTCATTCCTCACGTCCCCCCTGTTCAGATGGTCCTTGTCTCTCCGTGCTACCAGGCAGGGAGATGAATAAATTTTACATATCTCTCTCTCCTGTCAATATTTGTGTCAGGAAAGCACTTGTGCCATTTCCTAGAGAAGTCACCGTCTCCCTTCACTGACCTTTTATTTCTTCTGTGGATGGAGAGTTTATTCTCAAATATCCTCTCCAATCTCTGTTTCAGCCGCTGCTGGTTCTCTTATCACTCTTTATACACTCACTATAATCTCCCCATTTTGCATCTTCAAGAGCCTGCTCTTTAACCCTTGAGGGGCTGCTTGTGGATGGCCGTGGCCCACCCTGTGTCCTGCTGAAAGGCACCATGAACAGCTGAGCATATTATTTTATTTTAAAACTATTTTACTGCTTAACTGCACTTGTCTTGCAGCAGAATGTGTCCTGCTGAGAGCCCCTCGCAGCCTGAAGAGGGGAGATGGCACCTGTGCCCTCTTCTCATAACATTGATGTAACACCTTGCACTTGCCCATCTCCCGGTCACTCGGACCTGCTGAATGATGTGAAATCAGCTGTTGCCCTCAGGTGCATTCCCAGGTTGGGCTGATGGAATGACTGGGTTGTCTGTGCACGTGTGGTTCGTCCCAGCCATCCCCCCAGTGCTGCAGGCCTGGTGGCACCACTGCCCCCAAGGCTGGTGGGACGTGCAGAGCTGTGTCCTTAACTTTCAAATTCATTTCCTCGTAGCTGTTTCTGTTTTCTTTCTGGCTCTTTCCCCTCAACTGTTTTATTCCATTTATCCCAGTGCTTCAGTACCAAGTGCCTTATAAACCCTGAGGAAGGAAGGCGTAGTGGATTGTACACAACATTTTTTGGCAGAGAAACGTTTGAGGTCGCCTTTGCTTTTGCTTTTTTTTTCATTGTTAAAATTTCAAAGCAATAAGGGTTTGTTGCTCCAGTGGCCATCCACAGTACCCAAGCTCTCCCAGATCTGGGTTGGCCCTTTTTGCCCTCTGCATGCCACACATTCCTCATGTCCAGATGAGCCGGGGTCTGGGAAGTCTCATTAGTTCCCCATGACCCCCCTTGGCTCTGTGCCACTTTCCCAGTGCTTCTGTCCTTGGAGAAATTCCCCTTTTCTCTCAGATTCCTGCGTTCAGCTTTCAGTTTAGGAGAAGATGTCCTGACACAGGGCAGTGGGAATAATTTTGTTGACTTTAATGGAATTTAAGGAGCTGACAGGGAGTTTCCTGAGTTGCTGATGGGAACAGATCACTGGCTTCTCATTCAGCATCCTGATTAAATCCACCCCCAGTGACCACTGCATGTGCTACCCTGCTCTCAGAGGGTAATGCCCACTCTGTATTTCTGTGAGTAGCACTTTAGGTTGTTAAGGTGACATAGTGGAGACCAGCAAGCAGATAATCATGGAAAGGAAGGATGATTTGTCCTTGAAAAGCTCTGTGGGCGGTTCGTGAGGAAAGGGGAGATGCATTGACTTGGACAGCTACTTATAGAAAACAGATGTGCAAGTTAGGAAACACGAGTGATAAATCTGAACCCATATGGCAGCTCTCTCCCAAGCATTTAGAGTCACAGCAGCCACGGATGGGGCTCAGTTTTCTCTTCTGAAAGAGGAACTGGCCATCCCTTGTAAAACATGAGGATGGTTTTGTTTGTGTGTGTGTGTCCCAACCTCCACTCTTGGATGGAGCAACCCCTGTGTGCAGGGTGGGGAAGGAAGAGCAGGGGTGTAAATCCCTGGGACAGGTTTATGGTGTTTCCTTCCCAAATGCTAGGACTGAAGGCACCAACAAGTAGTGCAGGACCTGTGCTGGTTTATGTAGCTGCCAGGTACTTTCAGCAGCACCCACAGCTGGGTTGGGTTTTAAGTCTAGTTTCCTGCAAAAAAAAAGAAAAAAAGGGACTTGCTGCTGTCTCAGGGACCTCCACAGATTCTCTGCCAGGCTGAGGGATTTCTGCTCCCTCCCTGCCAAAACAGGCAGGACCCCTCGAGCCTTGGAGGTACCCTCAGGAGGACTTATGTTCTGCTGGCTTGGATTTAAGCTCTTTCTCTCTTTCTTCTCCCCTTTCTCAAGCTTATAAAGGAAGGCAGTTCCCAAGCTAACTCTTATTCTGTTCTTTTTCTCATACCCATCTGAAAACTGCTTTTCAAGCAAGTTGGGGCTTAGTGGGCTGTATAACCTCCTCTGCACTGGAAAGCCTCTTCTGCAGTCCTCCACCTCCTTTCATCCTGTGGCATCTCGTCCTTGTCAGCTCTTCTGAAGTCCTTTGTATGGGAATCTGTTGGGTTTTATTGGCTATTGTCTTAAGTGCACAGTTTATGAAATGAGAGTCCTTCTCCCCCACAATATCATAAGAAGATTAAAAAGAAAGCCCAGATTTATGGGAAACAGAGAATGAATACATTTAGAACCTGAAGAAAGGCTGTAGAAGTGTATCATCAGGAGGCATTTTAAACTTTGGATCACTCTTTAACCCAGTGATTACCATTCAAGAGTGGGTTGGTTTGGTTTTTTTCCTGGCATTTGGTTTGCAGAGGTGACTGTGGTGCATTTTCCATGGTTTTTATCATTACCATGGTCTTGCTGCTGGTGCCCTGGCCAGCTGACATCCCTGTTACAGCAGGGCTGGGACCTTATTTTATTTCCACCTCCTTTTTGATATATTACTGCACCCTAAATTAATTTCTTACCAATCCCATTTGCAGCCCTGTTGAGTGAATGGGTCTCTGGAGGGGCCTGCATTGTTAACACTGACAAATGTCATGATCTAGCCCTGTACAAACAGATACAGCCAGGGAAAAGAAGTGCTCTTTGCAGCCTGGCTGGAGTCCATGTCCTCTCCCAGTGCTTGCAGAGAGTCCTGGTTTGGAAGGAAAACCACAAAACACTTACTGAGGCCACAGGTAGGAGGAGTGGTGGGGAATGAGGTCCCAGGCAGAGCTCTGGCTTGCAAGGGTTCATAGTTACCCTGAAACAGCACCACTCTGAATCAGACCTTGCTTGGAGACACACGTGGGGTCATCCAGGGACTCATTCCAGTCCTGGAGCAGCAGGTCCTGGCTGACAGGACAGTGGGTAACAGCTTGGTAGGACAAGGGGGGATGGCTCTAACCTGACAGAGATTTAGATTAGATATTGGGAAGAAATTCTTCCCTGTGATGGTGGGGAGGCCCTGGCACAGGTTGCCCAGAGAAGCTGTGGCTGCCCCATCCCTGGAAGTGTCCAAGGCCAGGTTGGACAGGGCTTGGAGCAACCTGGGCTAGTGGAAGATGTCCCTGCCCATGGCAGGAGGTGGGGCTGGATGATCTTTAAGGTCCCTTCCAGCCCAAACCATTCTGTAATTCTGTGATATATTTTTATGTGTGTGTGTATATATATAATATGTCTATTGCAAGTCTAATATCCTGCCACTGCTGGCCAGAATTGCCTTGTCTACTCCTCCTCTCCCACCTCTCTGTGTTAAGCTGCCATCCCACACCTTATCCCAAAGTCACTTGGAGTAAAGCCATCCATTTGTCCTGCCAGTGCCCAGCTCAGGGGTGTAAATGCTGATACCTCACACGTGGTCCTGGGATGCTCCAGAAAATCCCACTCGTGGTCCTCTGGGCTGCTCTGGGGACCAGGAGAGAATCACACGTGTGGCACTTGTGAATGAAGGTGTATTAAACTCTGAGGCAGTGACAGCTCTGCCAAATTACCTGTTAAAGTGAGCTCAGTAATTATAACAGGAGAGTCAAATGAGGATAACGGGCCATCCAATGGCTTAGGCGAGGCTGTAATTACTGAATGGAAACCCTTTAGAAACTTGCAGGGCTGAGGACTTGTCTGTGGTAGAGTCTGGGTAGGAACTGTTTAATAAACTTAGCAAAACCCTGTTAATTAAATACTTTTTAAGACAATTCAGTGCTCACTTCAGGTAAAAGTGGTACCATCCTCAAGAACTGCTTAACCCTGGACTTTTCAGATGCATTTCTGGCGCTGCTGTGTTTTCTCAGGGTCTGAAGTAGGATTTTATAACGTAAGGGAAGACTCTTGTGCTTTGAGTTAAGCTGGCTTAAGGTTTACTCTGAAGTATCCCAGGAACCCAGATGATCTGGGAGCTCAGGTTCCCCCGGAGTCTTTGGAAATCCCAGCTGCTGTGCCTCCCGCTGGGTGGGAGTCCAGAGGTTTTGCAGATGGCATTAAATCAAAATTCTTGTGGTCAGTCCTTTCAGGTTTGGTTTGTCGATGGCAGAGGTTGGTGTAAGGGCAGGGGTGACTCAAGTCCTCTGTGTCCTGCTGGGCAGCACAGCTCCCAGGGCTTCCTTATTGTGAAGGAATTATTGTTCCAGCAGAGGAGGAGAGCTGGGCATGTGCAGGGATTGCTGTCAGCTCCCTCCAGCCTTTAGAAGAGCAGTGGCTGGTGGCTGATGTCCTGGATGGTTCCATGTAAATCTTGGCCCAGCTTGGAGCTGAGTCCTTGGCTCAGGGTTTGGTGGGCTCATCCTGGAAGCAATAGCTCCAGTACCCTCTGCCTGCTTTCTTTTAACCTTTTTTTTGCAGTGAAAAGGGTAGAAAACTGTAGAAATGGTGCTGTTGGGGAGCCAGAATTCACTGTGGTGGTTGGCATTGCCGAGCACTGTTTGTATTGATTGGAGCTGAGGCAATAAAGAGCCTCCCACTGCTTTCACTGGAGGTTTCTCTGCATAAGGAGGCTTGAAGCAGAGGGGAGGGCCATTACAGCACATAAACATGGCACAGACTGGGGTCTAGAGGCATCTCACAGCCTTGTTGAAGGCTGAGGTATTCCTTATTGACTGGCAAGGGGGCCAGCACGAAGCACACGCCTCAGCAGTGTGTCTTGTTGGCTTTGCAGAGCGTGGCCAGAGAAGGTGCCACCCCCTCCTGCCAGGGGTGATGAGACGTGGAAGCAAGGCCAGATCCCTCCTCACTGGCCTTCATCTTAGGGCTCTTCCTCCAGTGCAAATTTCTCTAAAGTTTCCTTATTCCTGGACTTGCTCCTCTTAAATCGGCCCATATCCCATGGAAGTTTTTCTTTTTGGGGGGGGGTTGGAAAATTAGTTCTGTCTTTGAGGAAGCTGAAGCTGTGAAAGGATTGTTTGCACAAGACAGGAGTCCCAGTGCATACAAATTGTCCTCATGGAGAATTTCATGGCACTGCTTCCTTTCCTCCATCCCGTGCTCTGGGTTAGGTGTTGGTGTTGGCCACGGGCTCTGTCCTTGCCCGCTGGGACTGTTTCGTTCCCAGCTAGGAAATAGTTTCCTGTGTTTCCTGGCAAGAGTTCACAAGTGTGAAATGTAAGAATTCGGGATGGGTTGTAGGAAGTTAATTTGATCACTTGGCAAGGGAGTGGGGTGATCCAGTTCTCATGTGTGTCTTTTAATCTGTGTAATTTTGTCTGGAAAGAGGAGAGTGGCAGCGAAGGAACTTGGCTCTCGGTGCATTAACACATCCCTTATTGTCCTGAGATTTAACATCTCTCTTTAAACATGATATTCTTCAGCGGCCCTTGGAGACCCCAAATCCTGTTTAGACAAAGTAAGCCTTGATGAAGCTGCACGTTTCTGATTCAATGGCTGGGAGAGGGATGGTGTGAAAATGCTGGAGAAAAGAGCAAAACGCAACCTCCTCTCGCTCGTGCTGCAGTATCCCCTTCTCTCTTGTGCAGGATTACCTCTGGAAATTAAAAAGTTGTGTTTATTTAGTAGTGATGTGGATAAATGTCTCTCTGACCGCTCCTGTGATGCTGCCAAACTCTTGGAAAAGGGCAGCAGAGCCGCAGGTGTTCCCAGAAATGCCGTGTGGTGGGCGATGGGCTGCGGCCTTGAGGGCTTGTGGGTGATGTCAGACGCATGAAATCAGTGAGAGGTGGTGGTGATGGGGTGAGAAGCAAAGAATCATAGAATACTTTGGGTTGGGAGGGACCTTCAGAGGTCACCTAGTCCAACCTCCAAGGAAGGGAAGGGCTGGAGGAGGGTGTTAATGAGGCAGAAATCATCCCTGTCTGTGGGAGAAGAAACACAGCCCCAGTTTGTGCTGGGTTGGGAAGGCAGGACGTGGTTGTGCTCTCCTCTGGAGAAAGGAAGCTTAGAAATCAACCTGGAATTGCAAAAATGCATCTACTTATTTGCAACAAAGCAAACCCCCCAGACTGGCTCTCATTTTCACATTTAAACCATGCCTTTGGTCTCGGCTCTAACTCTGCTGGCATGAAAACTCGTTTGCTGCTCTAATTGAGAAAAGGTGGAGGAAAACATGTTTTCTTTTGCTTTGCCTTCCTGTGCATTCAACAACTTCGGGTACATACTCTGGTTTTTCTGCTGTGGAGGTAGTTTCCTTTTAGTAAGGGACGAAGAGACCAGGGGTAAGACCTGAGAGTGCTTAAAACTCATCTTGGGAACAAGGTCAGACTGGACAGGGCTTGGAGCAGCCTGGTCTAGTGGAAGATGTCCCTGCCCATGGCAGGGGGTTGGAACTGAATGATCTTTAAGGTCCCTTGCAACCCAAAGTGTGATTCTGTGAAACTCAGCACAGCTCTGTAGTGTGTCGTGGAGCATGGGGGGGCATCCATTTGTTCTCGGAAGGTTTCCCCTTTCTGCTTTGATCTGTGCCACGAGAAACTCTGCCCAAGTCTGATGTGCTGGAGAGCAGCAACAGAGCAAAAGAAAACAAAATCCAGCTGCACTCAGTGCTGGGTGATCCAAGGGGCTAAAACCAGGGCAGGTCCCTGGGCTGTGCAGAGGGAGCAGGAGGGGATGGGTTTGGGGGCTTCAGTCATGGCCAGCCCAGCCAGAATACCAGCATGTTAAGCCTCTTATTTGCTCTAAGCTGTTTATTTTGCTGCTGAAGGATTGTATAATCTATTTGTCTGAGTGGAAGCAGCCAGAAAACATCACAGTCTGAAATTCCCTCCTACCTGTGCTAGATAATATATATATTTTCATATATGTATAATTTACTAAGTGTATATTTACTAAATGCATGTGTGTTTACTGATGTGGAGCAGTGGGTGTTTGTCTTTGAGAGCACACTGGGGTGCAAACCCCAGGTCTGAGGCCAGGTCAGTACAAAGCAGGAGCACAAAAAGCTCTCTGGAAGGCTGGCTCACATCCATTATGATATTACTAAACACCATAATCCTGTCAGTCTTCGCTTCATAATACGATAATGAGTTATTAAAGCTAAGGAGGGTACTTTGGGGAGGGAGAGTTGAAGGGTTTGGATCTTTTTTTTTTTTTTTTTCCCCTCCTGCCAGGGCTGAGCTGTTTCTCTCAGTTCTTCTCCATTCATAAGATGCTGCGGCAGTTTCAGAAGTGAGCAGTTTTAAAGGCTATAAAAATGCCAGTTTCTGAACACTGTGTGCCTTTTCCAGACAAGATGAGCTGTTGTACTCTGTTCCCTGAGCTACCAGCTCGTTCCACAGCCCTTAGCTCCTCTCCAGGAAAATACCCAGGGCATTAGCTGAGAGAGAGCTGTGCACTGTCGGGGTTGGAGAGCGCAGCGTGGGCGATGGGAAGGGTGTTCAGGGTGTTCCCATGGCCATGTGTGTGCTCTGCACAGTGTTAGCACCCAGCAAAATGGTGCTGTTTGGACACAAACGCTGGAAGCATCTTGTGCCCACTTCCCTGCCTCAGGTCACGGGCTGTGTGTGTTTCCAGGAAATCCTGGTGAGGAAATTGTGTCGTGAAAAGTGCCAGGACTGCCGAGGGGGAAGGAGCTGGTTCTTGCTTGCTTGGAAAATAAAGCAGGAATGAAAAAAAAAAAAAAGCAGAGGAATGTGCCAGCCATTATTTCCCAACTCATTCACTTGGGTTTTGGGAGCACTCAGCAGCTCTGGGCTATATCCAAAGCAAAGGCAGACACTCACATGACCCCTCCATCCCAGAGTGGAGGGGAAACCTGGATGCTTTTCCATTGCAAAATACAGTTTATTTTACCTTCCTTTTCTCTGATCAAAAATAAACACGCCGCAAAGTCAGCTGTCCTGCTGGTTTTTGCTTTGTTTGGGGTTTCAAAACCCTTTGGGTGGGGATGTGGCTGCATCCCTTGGCCCAGCAGCTGCCTCCTCCAGCCCAAAGCTGCAGCACAAGGCACCACTCTCCAAATACCATTGTCCAACAGCACTAGGATGTGTGTTATTAACCATCAGTGGCAACTTGGAAGCTCATAAAGATCTTTATTATTTTACAAGCACTACAATTACTACCTAGAGTTGTTTTCCTGTAGCCTAAGTGCCCTGTTTGGATATACAGGATATACACATTTGTCTTCAGTTCCTTGAATGTCACTGCAGAAACCAGGATTTCTCCCAGGGCACTGAGTATCAAAGCTTCACCTTCGAGGAGCTGGTTTTCTTCTCCCCCTAACAGTCAGTGCAAAAGTCAGAGAAGGGGTAGAAGATGAGATTTGCCTACATTTGCTCCAGCACTTGTTAGTTAATGTACTGAAGGATCCCTCCACTCCCCTGTGAGGAGAAGGCAGCGCGTTGGCACGTTGAGATGGTTTGGGGCAGAGCTCTGTGAGGGGATATCACAGAAGGAAACCGTGCCCATCATCTTATCAGGAGGGCTGTCAGACGTGGGAACACATGTACCACCTTCCCATGCAATTTGTGTGCTCCTCTTGGCAGGAAATTTCTGATGGAAAGTGATGGACAAAAGACAAAGTCGTCAATCCAGGTCTGGCTGCAAAGTGACAAGTGGGAGCTGGCAAAAAGCAAGGAGTGGTTCTCCGTACTAAAAGTAATAATAATACCCCTGTGAGTCTGAATCTGTATTAAAAATAGTAATTTCCAGGTAAATCTGCTCAGGTGTATCACTGGAACAGGAGAGCAGCAGTGTGTGGGTGTAGGAAGGGCAGTGCTTGGAGTGTGTGGATGGGAATGTGGGAGGGAGAGAGAGATAAATCCAGGGCTTTGTCCATGGCACGACTGTGGAAAGGGCATTCCTGGACATCATTTTTGAAATGTTTGTGCTTTGACCTGCCTCTCCTGATAAGGGGAGTGGAAAAAAAGGGATTTGTCCAGATGTGCAGCAGCCATCTCATCTGGCAGCACATCTGGGGGCAGGGGTTGGTGCCCAGTGTGGAGATCATCTCCATCCCCCCATGGTGGCCATGAGGTCCCCTTTGTGCTCACGTGGGCTCTGCCATCATTCTCCTCCCAAGGCCATCACCTTGCTGGCATTTTTGGGCAGCCACAGAAAAGCTGCCTTGGGCATAGTGGGGCTGGAGGAAAGGTGGGAGAGCCCACACCAAGGCAGTGCTTGAAGGGGTTTTCAGAAGCTGGGGGCACAGGGATGGAGATACAATGGGACAGGGCAGCACTTCCCCATAATGACACTTTTTCCTTCTTTCTTTGTTCTTTGTTGCAATGCATTTATTTTCTGGATTTTAGCCCCCATGCCTTCCTTGGGGCACAGCAGGTGATATGTAGGGGACTCCCTGCTGGGTTTGGCTGATATAAATCTGGACAGCACAGAGATGTCTCTAGCACGGGGTGCACCTCAACTGCTGCCAAGGCACAGGGACACAGTGAAAACCAAAGACTGTGTGAAAAGCTCTGTGGTTTGGAGCAGCTGAACTCTTCCTTCCATCTTTTCCAGGCTCTGCTTTCCACGGCAGCACGTGCAGGTGCAAAGCCACTTGCTGGGCATGACCCACAGTGGTCCCACCATCCGTGTCTTGCCCAACATCACCAGGTTCCACTGCAGGGGACCATCACTTTAAGTGCCAATCCCAGCTGAACTGTGGCATAAGTACACCGTGGGTGCCTTTTCCCTTCTGGATTTCAGGAACGTGGTGTTTGCCATGACTGCTCACAGTGGAGCAGGTCCCGGGTCCTCCCGTGGAAACGCGTCTCTATCAGTTTATTCCTCATTAAAAGTTTTATGCCCCGCAATAAAAGTCGATAGTGAGACAACAGTGGAGCTTTATAACCTGTTAAATCAGGCCTCTGTTAAATCACCCCCACCTTAGGCTGTTGGGGGGGTTCAGGGGGAAACAGAATCAATCCAACACCCCCCGTCCTGCGGCTGCTCCATGGTTGGCACGGAAGGAGGGTGAAATAAATCGTTACATTCCGGTGATTCTCACTAAAGAGTTTGGGAGAGAGATCAATCTCTGGATCATCTGCATTACACACAGCTTGGTTTTCTCCCCCCTCCTTTCCTTCTGTGCAGATAAAAAGCCGAAGAGGTTTGGGTTTGATGGAGCCTATAGTGAAAATCTTTTTAATTAACAGTGGATTAGAACCGGAGCCGTGTTTTAGGTGGGATGGCAGACGCCTGGTTTTTTCTGGGCAGCCAGACAGGCTCCTAATTATTATTTGTGAGGGCAGGAGAGTGCAAAGGGTTTGTCCCCCATCCTGTCCCTGTCCAGCTCCGTTCTCACCCCTTATGGCGTTTGCTCAGCTTGTGCTAAAGGGAAGTTGTTCCTTCTCTTTTTATTCGGATCAAATCTCATTCATTGCCAACTCCAAGTTCACTCATGCCCTCGGTTTTTGAGAAGGGCTTTACTGGGGCTTCACTCCCCAAAAGCTCCCCTAGAGGAGGTTTTAGCCAGGTGGGGATTGGTCTGTTCTCCCAGGTAACAAGAGATAGGACAAGAGGAAACAGCCTCAAATTGCACCAGGGGAGGTTTAGGTTGAATATTAGGAAAGAATTGCTTCACTGAAAGGGTTGTCCAGCACTAGAACAGGCTGCCCAGGGCAGTGATGGAGTCCCCGTGCCTGGAGGGATTTAAAAGACGTGGAGATGTGGTGCTTGGGGACGTGGGTTAGTGGTGGCCTTGGCAGTGCTGAGTTAATGGTTGGACTTGATCTTAGAGGGTTTTCCCAACCTATATGATTCCACTCTGTGAGTCTCTCCATCTGGGCTCGCAGGGCAGGATCGGGGTGCCCCCTGAGTGGTGCTGCAGGAGGGACAGTGATGCCCTGTGTTGGTGCTGAACGTCCCCACCCCGTCCCCTCCCTGCCATCGATTGGGCTCTGTCGTGTCTGGAGGCTTTTGCCACGGTCCCGCCTCGCTCTGAGTGCAAAGGAAGGGAGAAAAATCAATTCCCATCAGCTGAACAGTGCCCTTTGATTTATTGCCAGTGGAGGAAGAAATTCTTTATCTCCTTCTCCTGGAAGGGACTGCTTTGGTGTTTGTTATTAGGGAGCGGTGCTGGAACATCCCCCTTCCTCCGAACCCTGGTATTTCGATAACCTTTGCCGGCCTGGGGACATTTGGATCACAAAAATTGTCTCCTTGATGTGCAGTCGAAGGGGGCAGGTGTTAACCTGGTCTGCTGGGGTGGTCAGCAAAGGTCCAGCTCTTCTCTGTGGCTTGCAGTGGCTTTGGCACTGCGTTCCCCCGGCCGATGAAACTACCTGTGTTCCTTAGATTTCAGAATCTATACTTGCGTCTGTCTGGGCTTTTTTAGCCTGGTGGTTTTGGCCTGCAAATTGAAAACAGCATCACTGCGCAGAGCACAGGGGTTGTTTGGTCCTTCTTACCTTCCAGCACTCATCACCTCTCCTGTTGGTGTAAGTTGTTGTGCTGCTACAGAGCAGATGGAAAAAACAGTGTCAAAATCAGCAGATGGAAATGCTCTGATTTACACCTTTGCAGGTTCCCCCCATCCTTCATCTTCCAGCTTCCAGCTGAGCTCCAGAACAGGAGATGGGCACACCAGAAATCAAACCTCACCACGCTCCTCTTACAGGGAGTGATTTGAATCGTGATGACTGCAGAGTGATGTTTTAATTATCTGTAATTGCTAAAGCAGGTTAGTGGCCAAATGAGCAACTGCAGATGCACAACTGGCCTGATTTGTTGGCAGCAAGTGTGAGCTGATACCCTGACAATGTGATTAGTGCTGATTTTGCACTTCTGCCAAAAAATTATCCCTTCCCTTTTGAGGTCTGAGGATGTGTCTGATCCCAGTCTGAGACTGGCAAAGGTGGTGGGAGATGGGTGGCCGTGGCTTGGTCTCCTCAGTGGAAACACGAGGCGAGTTCTCCGTGTTGAAGTTGCTCCAATCATTCCCTTTCCTGCAAGGTGGTTAATTTGCAGGTGGTTCTGTAAGTGGGTGATACCAGGACTGTGCAGCAGCAATATGTGTGATTTAGGGAAGATGGAGAAAATTCAGACCATCTCAATCCCACTTTAGTGTCAAAATCAGCTCGTCCCCCCTTTTAGTTACTCTGATAATGTTTATTTGTGCAGCTTCCCAGGACGTCGAGGTTTTGCATCATCCACAATCCATCAGTTTAATTCCCTCTTTAAAGCAGTGATCGTGAGTCTTATAATGGGAAAAAAAAAAAAGCAAGCAGCCTGATAGGCAGCAGGGAGCTTGTTTCCAGCCTCAGGCAATGCAGCTGCAGGCACAAAGTTCTCCTGGAGGGGAACCTCCTGGGGTGGTCGTGCCTCACCAACAGTCCTGGGTTTTGAGGGGCAAATCCCAAAGTTTTTGGAGCAGCAGTTTAGTGCAAATGAACTTCAGGGCTTTGTGACTGAAGAGAATTTTGTTACAAGCCACCTGTGGGGTCGTTTTGTGTAGCTGGAGGTGGTATTGACCCTGATTGGGCTTGGATGAAGCTCCTGATTTCCAGCACCTGCTTTGAAAACCTTCCCTTGGGTCTTCCCTATATATTTTTTTCCTGTATATTACTATATGCTGAATTTGTCTGTGAGTTGTTCATGAACAGATTAACAGGAAGGGTGGGTTTTGGAAGACCTGAGTGGCAGAGGATGCTGCCCACAGCTGTGGTTTAGGGCTCCCTCCCTCCCTGGGCTGCCCATCAAGCAGAAACACTCCATTATTGATGGCCAGAGGTCAACTCAGGGTGGATTTGTGACAAAATGTGGATGTTTTATGAGTGGGGCATTTGAGATTTTTAATAGAGTTGCCAGTGAAGGTAAATGGAATACAGGGGTGATGACCCTGGGGGGGCCTGACCATCAGTCTGGGTTGTGGGGATGAGGTTTGTGGTGTTGAATAAACCTCAGGAACCTGAGGCTGGCGTTAGTTTGGGCTGGATTCTGGGTTTGGGTTGAAGGTAGCTCAGTTTAAACTATCGTGGTTGATTTAATCCAGATTTCTCTTGTGTGATTTCATGTGATTTTTGGTCCTAGAGGACTTTATATTGTGGTTTCTGTCGTCTTTCACTGGTGCTTTCATTCCCTGTGTGTGAAACGTGCCAAATCCTGCTGTGGTAACCATATAGAAACCCCCCAAAAAGTAAAATTTAAGGAGGAATAAAGGCAGGAGAGTCCACTGGACTTGTGCAGAGCCTGGCCAAGGACCAAAATGCATCAAATGTGCTACAAGGCAGGTTTTTCTGTGCAGGATTTTACAATGTAAGGCAATTATCAAGCTAAACAGTGTTCTTTAAGAAGATTATAATCCTGCCTCCAGTACAGACCAAGGGCATCCCAGTCAGGCTGCAGCAGTTCTCTGGTGTATTGGGATCCAACCAGGTCGTTAGTGGTGTTGCAGCATTAATTACTCTGAAAGCAAAAGGTTAATTTGAAGTTTCGTGGGTTGCAGGAGGTACCTGGGAGAGCAAAGCCTTTAATTTCGTGCCATTGTGTAGGTGCAGCAGAAAAATGTATTTGTGCAGGTGGAAATGGTTGGACGTGCTGGGTGCAAGGAGATGCAGGGTCTGTGAGCCCTGCTGCTTTCTGGAAGATAAAAGAAAAGCCAAACTCTTTATTTCTTGTATTGATTTTCCCAGTGTATCCTGGATTTAAAAAAAAAAAAAAAAAAGGCAGGAAGGATGGAGACTTGTCAAAATGAATTATTAACAAAGTCATACTTCACACTTCCTTCCAGTGTGAGGAAGCAAAGCATGTCCTTTGCTATGATACAGCCACTTTTTTTATCTCTTTTCTTGTTCCAAGGGAGTGTTTCCAAGCAGTGGATGTGCAGTTATCTCTCCACAATAACTGGGGGAACATCAGCTTTCTGCCACAAATCTTCTGAGAACAGTCGGAATCAATAGATGGTGTTTGTTTATTTTGATACAGTAAAGCAAAGGGGGGGGAGAAACAGTCAGGCAGGTGAGGGAGAACAGGAGCTTTGGCAGGTTTTGTTTATACAGAGATGTTGGGCTTGTTTTGGAAAAAATAAAATGAAAGCGCCCATCAGATTGGATTCAGATTTCCAGCACGGATTCCAAACACACTCGATGCTCCTGAGCACAAAGACTGCCTTTCACACACAGCTCAAAGGGAAGATTTGTGCTTTTCTTGCTGGCGCTCTCTGAGGAATATCTGAATTATTGCTGTTCCCACCTGCCAGCTCCATTTCAGCGTCGAGGTGGGACCCACAGAGGTGGTGGGCACTGGGGAGACAATACAGGGGGGCTGGAAACCTCAGGGACCTGCAACATGATATTTTCCCCGGGGTGGTGACTAAATGCTGCTTAAAACTCACCCCTGCAGGAGGAGCTGATGTGGCTTTGTGGTTCCATCACATCCTCTTCACTTTCTGATGTTCCCATGGCTTGTCCTGACAGAGCCCCCCACACCAGAACCCCCCTAACATTGCCCTTGCAAGAAGATCAAGGTGGTGAGAGCCAGCTTGGGGAGGGGGAGAAGGCAGAGACCTCAACACCATCTGGTCATGGTGTAATTAAAGAATAAATCAAGAAATGAAAATATTCCATAAATTCAGCTCTCTCTCTGTGTGTGTGTGTGTGTGTGTGTGTGAATTAATCACCACCCCATTCAGGTTTCTGTGCCAGCTCTGGCTGCTCATCCACTTGTAGCCCAGGTCAATAATTCCTCTCCCAGCAGATAATTCCCAAACCATCCGTGTCACTGTTGATTTGCCGGGGGGTGGGGGGAGGGCTCCGTCCCCCCTGGGTTTATCCTGTTTGTTGGAGGGGTGGAGAAGCAAACAGCAGGCCCTGCCATCCTCCCCTGGATGTGAATAAAGGTATTGATCAAAATATTACAGCTTGGAGGAGGTGATGGAGAGCTGTGCATCCTCCCCTGAGCACCTGGAGAGGCTGGCTGCTGTGCCTGTATGTGGGATAAAAGATGGGAATGTGCCCCCCTGGGTGCTGCATTAATGCCTCATGTCCCTCCTCCATTCACCAGAAGAAGGGGAGAATCTCCCTAAATCCCATACTGTTATTAAACTGGAATTTGCTGCCTGCTCCTAGGTCATAACTAAGCTTAAACATCTTGTGATGCTTTTGGGAGAGCTGCCCTTTAAAAGTTGATTTTTTTTTTTTTTATTCCCATTGCTCCAACCCCTTGTTTTTAATACTGAATCGCTGGGGAGCGTTAAGCTGCAGAGCAGAGAGGAGCTCAGAGGGTTCATTTTCACCTGGATATAGCAACAGGCAGAAATTATCACCAATTAAAGTGTATTTGACACGAGAGAAGCCAAACACGCTCCGGCATGTTCTTCCCCTGGATTATCAGAGAGGTTCATAGAATTAAATTGCCTCAAGGGTGGGGGAAAGAAGCTGGGAGGGTCTGCACCCCTTGCAGCTGCATCCCCTCTCCTTACAACCTCCAAAAGGGAAAAATCACCCCAAATTTGGAGTGGTGGTGTGTTTGCCACGGGGGATGTGCAGCACCTGGGGTCAACCTTGCAGCACCCGCAGATGGAGCACTGGACACCTCCAAAAACTGGAGCTGCATCCCTTGTGCCCAGGGGGCCACCAGCATCTCCCTCGTGGGTTGTCCCTTGTTTTTGAGGTTTATCCCACGCTGGGACAGGGCTGGGGGCCTGTGTGGAGCAGGAGGAAATGCAGGTTTTTTGTGGCACACTCATTTTAGAGAGACTTCGTAGATAGTGATCTCCTCTTCACCCCGATGCTCACTGAGATAGAGCAAGAGGGGGGGAAAAAAAAGGAGAAACCTGTGCTCCCAGTCAGACAGGGAAGGGATGGAGGTGCCCAGATGAGGGTCCTCTGCCCACATATTGCAAAGCTGGATTGGCTCAATGGTCAGCAGCTTCCCAGCCCTGGGATTAGGACGTGTGGCTGGAGGTATTTAATGTCTAATGACACTAATAAACACAGGCTGGGATTTAGGAAGGTAGCAGTGTTCAAAGGGACTCTCAATGGGATTTAGGCACCTAAACAGCTTAGGTGCTTCTGAAAATCCCACTAAGCTCTTAAACAGCTGCTGAAAATACACCCTGAAGTGAGGGATCCCAGCTCTCCAGCATCTCCGGGCACATGGCTGGCAGAGGTGAAATGGGGGAGATTCTCCCTGCTCCCCAAATTACCTCCAGGCTGCCAGTAAGGACTCAAACTGAGCTGCCTGCTCCATGCCTGCCAGCCTTTTCCAAGATCACCCCCCCTCAGCTCAAACAGCATCCGGGGAGCGGATGTATTCCTAATGCTTAATTTAAACTAATGCTTTTTCCCCCTCATACCACCCTTGGCACAACTTTTTCCATTTATTCTCACTCCCCTACAGCATCTCCCTTTCTCGTGCCTTTTGGCTGAAATGGAGCTGTTGCAATAAAAAAAAAAAAAAAAAAAAAAGAAAAGAAAATCAAACAAACAGGCAGGAACTTTTGGGATAAGCTGCAAAATCGGCATTGCCTGAATTCAGGGGGAGTGAGAAGGAGACGAAAGCAGTGCCAGGGATAATTATAATTAGGTTAATGTCTTCAACTGAACTTGGAAGCAAAGTAAAGAGGGGAAAGGTTGAGCTGGAAATGAAAGGTGGGACCGGATGGCTGTGGGAATTGCCAGGGGGATTTGGGAGCTTCCCAGTTGCAGGTCTGTAATTCTGGCCCGGCTATGGGGCTGCTGGGGAGGGGGAGTCTCCCAAAAAGGCTGTCAGGGAGCTGATGTTGAGAGTTTGTGTCATCCTGGGGTGCTTTTTCCCTTGCTGGGGCTCCAGGCATTGCTGTTTCCCATAGGAATAGTCCCTGGTGCAGGTTTGGAGGAGTTTTGCGTGGGAGCGTGTGCTGTCCCAGCTGTAGGAGCAGAATCCGGGCAGGAAATGGGGAAAAAATTAAATTAAAAATCTAGGAAAAAGAAAAGAGGCCTTTTAAGTGTGCTGGGGCTGGATGATGGGACTTTGTGAGCTGGCTGCTCCCCTTTCCCAGGATCTCTTCCCGTGTGTGTTCAGGGCATCACCTCTGCTGCTCTAGGGATGCAGGTCAGGCTCAGCTGGATGCAGGATCTGGGTCAGGGGATAGAGAAAAGAACTCAAACAAACCTTTTCCTCTCTGTTTTTTCATGAGGGAAGTGTGTTTGATATACAGATCACCAAGGGGAGGGGGGAAAAAAATACTTGTGGAACCACAAATGTCTGGTTTGGGCATTTTCAGGGAGTTTTGTTTAAATGATGTCCAGGCAGAGGAACTGGGGCATGAACTGAAAGCAGCTGGGTTTAAACCCGGGGTTGCTGTGTCCAGGAAGGTGAGCTGAGGTTTAAACCCAGGATTGCTGTGTCCAGGAAGGTGGGCTGAGGTTTAAACCCAGGGTTACTGTGTCCAGGCTGAGATTGGGCCGGAGCTGTAGGAAGGCAAAAATCAGGGAAGCTCTGGGTGCTGGCAGGGACTGGCATTCCCTGAAGCAGTACCACAGGTGGCAGCTCGATTTGGGGGCTGGAGGGCTTTTTATCTTTTCCATCCTCATCCAACATGTGCTTTTTAACCATGCCCTGGCTCAGCCCAATTCCCCCCTTCGTATTCCCACCACCTTTTATCCCAGGCCAGGAGAGGGGCTGGGATGCTGTGACACTTCCTTGCCCCCCCCCCCAGCCACGTGTTGAGCTCTTCAGACCCGTTTTGGGGGCGAGATTTATTCAGGTGGCATTCATCCAGGTGTCCTTTTGCAGGAACAAGCCTTGTACCTGCAGTGAGACGCTGTGCACGGTCGCTTACAGGTTTTATCTGGCGGCGGATAAAATATTCCTTTCCAATGCTCTTGGCAAACAAATGAGCGAGGCAGAAATACAGATTGTGTTTGCTAATGGTAACAGGCTGCCAAAGAATGTATAAACCGCTATTCACTGGGAGGGAAATTCCTCCCTTTCATGTGAGACGTTGGAGCTGCAAAGCCCAGGGTTGCAGCTCTTCTGAAATTGCTGCTTCTCGCTCCGGGTTTTGCTGCAGTTCTTTTTCTGGGGGGGAATTAAGGCTGCTGTGCTGAGGGGGGGGTTGAGTCAGCCAAGCCCTGGCTGATGCTGATTCATGGTGAGATCCCCTGGGCTCCAGAGGATCTTTAGGCAGAGGAGATAAATGCCAGGGGTCTGTTGCACGGGTAGGAACGAGGTCTGTGCTTGCATCTGTAGTGCCCCGGCTGCTCTGGGCAGAGCTGCTGCTTAACTGCATCTCCAGAGATGATTTTGGAGCTTAATCCAGTTAGATGGAGCATTCCCCAGCTCCCTGTGTCCTCCTGGGGCTTCTCATTTCTGGGATGTTGAATGTCTTGTACTGAGGATGATGAAGTTCCCCGTCCATGGAGGAGCGACACTGCCATGCCAAGGGTGGGTTTGGCTCCTGGGAATTTTCTGTGGGAAGGCACAGCTGAGGTGACAGATGTGTTCCTGCGTGCAGAAAGGCACAGTGGTCATTTTAGGGTGAGTGGTCCCTGAGTGAAAAGGGGTCTCACAGGCTGCCTGGGGCTGAGCATCCCAGCTCCCCACATCCACTGGGGACCAGTCCAGTGGATTTCCAGTTGGGAAACAGTGTTTGGCTTTGAAGTTACCATTTGCAGCTTTGGGGATAGATAAGAGGAGAACTGGAGGATGGGGAGATGGAGAGTGAAGTGGAGTTATCTCTTGCAAATATTTTTTTGGAGTGTGCTTGTTTCCTCTGTTTTGGATATCAATTTAAAACACGATTTCGATTTTGAATTAAGCAAATTTTAAAGGTCTTCATGTGTAAAATAGTGCATTAGACTGCATTAAATTATCCTTGGGAACCCCTGCAGAAGATGGAGAGGCCTGGGAAGTGCAGGGTCCGTGGTGCATCCCAGAATCCACAGGAGCTGGTGGGAATGTGCCCGTGTGAGCTGAGGGTAACAACGTGTGTCCTGACAGTAAAATCCTACAAGGTTGAGTCCAAGGAGCAAGAAATAATTGTCCTGCAGAAGATGGTGGGGGGAGGAAATCAATTTGCAGCCCTTGGGGGGGCCTGAGCATCCCCTTTGCCAACCTGGCTCCCTCCCCCAGCCCTCCCTTGCTGGATGTTGCAGAGTAGAAAGGGGCTGTAATTATTAAAACAGTGTGTACAGGAGATTTTAGCCTCTCGTTTGGTTTGTCCTAATGACTCTCCAACAACTGCTATGGAAGCTAATAGGCTTTGTGGCAATTACCTAGCCAGGGAAATGCCATATGTGGATGGCTGGGATTCAGGCTGGGAGCCGGGGTGATTCTCTGTGTTTTCACTAATGCACAGCTGCTCTGTAAAATATTTTGGCAGTGCTTGCAGAGCTGTCCATCAGCCCATCTTCCCTTTGTGGGGTTTGCTTCCTGCATCACCCCTAATCCTGCTGTGGGTGATCCCTGTGCCCAAGGGAATGCTGCTGGCTCTGAGGGCTCAGACTTTGTGTGCCCTGTCGTTGCTTCTTTAGATCAGGCAGTGTTGTTGTTCCCAAAAACCCCCTTGGTTATCTAAAAATTAAGCTTTTAATTCACATTTGCAACAGGTTTGCAGTTCCTCTGGGTTTACCTGTATCTTCCCTCAAATACCTGGGGTACTCAAAAGCCTGGCAGTGGGTAAAGGCATCTCAGCATCACGTATGGATTTCTCTGTTCCTCCTTCACTGTGTGTTGTACCTTGTGCTGCTGGCACAATCCAAACTCATTATTTTCCCCACATGGCTCTTTTGATCTGTTTTTCCTTCCTTCCCCTGCTGCAAAATTGGAGCAGAGACCACAAGAAGTGGCTGGAGCAAATGCCGTTTGTCTGGTCCTCAGGTCTAGACAATATGGATTAAAATATGTCTTAAAATAACTTAAAAACCCAGCCCTTAAAATGTGGCTATTCCCCCAAGGATGCCCTTTTCCTCCCTGGAGCACTTTTGGAGAGAGACTCCTGCTTGTAAATCTGCTCATGCTCCTGTTACAGGGTGGGGAAGATTTATAAACCCCTTGGAAGGTATAAATGGGACCTGGTGGTATTGACTGAGCCCAGATAATGAGAGAAAATAATAAAGCAAATAATAATTGACTGAGCCCAGATGATGAGAGCAGCTAAGGAGGGTGGAAAAGAACCTGGTCCCAAAAAGGTGCAGTTCCCAGGGAAAAGGTGACTTTGGGACAAACCTCGTTGTCCTGCACTCCTTTTTCATCTCTGTTGAAGCTGAGGAGGGCTTTGTGTGGTGCTGCCCCTCTCCCAGCCGGGCTTAGGGAAACCAACAGCTCCAGGGAGCTTTACTGGTGACCCTAAATCTAAAATAAAAGGGGTATAAAAATTTAAAAAAACAATCTTTTCTCAATTGCAAATCCTTTCGTAGCAGTTCCCAACTGAAACAACTGTTATGAACATCAGAGATAACATCCACTCCTGCCCTATTTATGGCCCTGAAGGCGGAGGAGAGTTTCTTTTGGACACGTTATCCCAGGAGATGCTGCTGGGATGCTGGAAGACTGAACTCTGAGGATTTCTCCAGAAGGCAGTTAACACTTCCAGCCCTCCTGGGAGTGCAGCCTCCCCCCAGGCTTCTTCCAGCCTGTCCAGCTCAGTTATTTCCACTAAGGAAGGGAATTTATGACACCTAAACCTTGCAGGTGGGCTGCTGTGGTTTATATGACTTTTCCCCTTATAACAGTCACAGGACACCCGATTTCCAGGTGTCTGTTCCAAAACTCCCAGTGTGCAGATCCCTCTGGGCGTCTCTGTTGCTGTATTTTGATTTTCTCCACGGTGCTTAAAGCTGCCAATGCCTGGAAAAACTGCCTTTGCTGAATTCCCCTGGAGCCCTCCTTTTCTTCCCTGGCCGGAGCTGGATCAAATAATATCTTTGCCACGCTTTGGAGATAAGGCAGGAGCTGAGCAAACCTGCCACTATCTTTGCTTTAATTTTTCTTTGCAAATAGTGTCGAGCCAATGCCTCTCCACCCAGATCAGCTCCTCTTATCACAGGGATAATAACTGGCTCACTAACCAACATAATTCCTCTATAACCCCCAGCAATCTTTCCAGAGGATTTTGCAAGTGGCTGAAGAACAGAGGAAAATCTCTGGCTGTGGCATTAATTGGTATAAAATCAAGGTAGTATTTGACCATGTGCTTAAAAAAAATTATTAAAAATACTGTGTGTGTGTATAAATACAAGTAGCTGTATTTCTGCTTGTTTCCTCTTAAATGATCCTTCGGTGGCTCCTACAGATGCAGAGCAAGAAATGGAGGTGCAGAATCATGACCAAGTTTGGGATTTCAGGTGTCCAGGGCTCTCAGGGCAGCGGTGCAGGTCTGTGGTTTTTAGAGGGAAATGTCTCGTGCTCATAGGCCATGTCCTGCTGCGGATGCTCTGGGAATGTTCTGCATCTGCATCCCCACGTCCCTGCTCCGCTCCTGGACGTGCCCTGCTGCTGCTCTCCAGGCAGACAGACCCATGCCTGGGCAGGTTTGACAGCCCAGGGGATGATTTTGTCTCCAAATCTCTTTTTTTTAAAATGTTTTTTGACTCTGAGTGCGGTTTCCTTTCCGCTCACTGAGCTGTGGGTGTTGAAAACGAGCGGGCTGGCTGAGTTTACTGAAGAGGTTTGGGTTTCCTTGTGGACCCTTCTCCCTTTTTTTCCCCTCCAACAAAAGGAAACCAATAGCAGGGAGCAGCCCCAAAGCACTGTGTGTTGCATGATCGGATTCTTGTCCCAGGAAGCGACCAGGATTATGGGTTGTCTTTGCACTTTGAATTTTAATAGCATTAACTCCAGCCTAGTCATGTCCTTTTAAAATCCCATTTAAAGTTGCCTTTGTAAGGCAGAAGCAGACACCACTTGGGCTGTGTTGTTTTTTTTTTTTTCCTCCTCCCTCGCTTGCAGAAATCACAACCAGAATTAAGAGACAGATTTTGAAGGTTAAAACTTCCCAGATTGTTTCCCTCTCAGTTGTCATTTCGGGACGGTTTTGTTTTCTTTCCGATTGCATCAAATATTTGTACTCCTGTGGGGACTGTGGTGCGAGGGTGAATCTTGCTTAAAAAAATAAAGGGATTTTTTTCCATCATTTTTGTGGCGTGGCTGGGGGGAAGTTGGTGAAAGGAGCAGTTTCCAGACGTGGCTCAGTTTGGGGCCTCGTTGTGCCTCCTCTGATGCTTCTGAATTATTTGAAGCACCGCTGAAACTTTTATATTTAGAAATACTGAGCTGTTGGATGGAGACCTTTTCACCCAGCCTGAATTATAGATATTTTTCCTTTTGGGCTTGCAGGCAGCCCTGGGAGAGGGGGCTTGGCCACTGCCCTGTCCCAGCACGCAACAGCTGGATTATTAAAAAACCTCCCTGTTTTACTAAGGAAAAAAATAACTTTGAAGAATTTTGGGTCTTTGAAATCTTTTGGGTGTGCTCAGCAGTGTGTGGGGGGGGTAGTGGGTGTCTGGGCTGTGAATGACCAGTTATTTCTTTAATTTTCTCAGTTTTAAACCTAATCTTGGAGTCCTTTGGGTGCCCCTTCCCTCACATCCTGATCCCCCACACTGGTGCTTGTACCAAGTTTGAGGAATTGCATTTGCCCAGTGGCTTTTTTGATCTCCTCCAAATCCCCCCCCCCTTGCTTTGGGTATGTTTTTGTTATTATTGGCCTCGTTTTTTCAGTACAACAATATTTTTTTCTGGGAAAATGCCCAGTGCTGGGCACAGCTCGGGAGAGGTCCTGTGAGGGCAGTGCAGAAAAGGTGGATGACTTCGGAGCCTTTATGGGAATAAATAGGGGAAACATCATCTTTTTTGTCTTCCTCAAGTGCCACGTTGAAAAGCCAAACTGGAATTATTGCTCTTGATCATATTTAGCTTTGAGTTAATACGATTGCTTCTTGGGTACCTGTCTCCTAGGATCATGTATTCCTTATTTTCATTTTCTGGCTCTGGCTGTTCGAAAATCCTGGTTTGGGTTATAAAGTAGATGTGGAAGGGATAAGGGTTCCTCCTGCTTTCTTTGCTTGCTGAGTCTGTGCAGCACACAGGGGGAAATGCAGGAGTCTTTTCTATACCAGCCACAAAAATTTATTTATAAGCTGAGATTTTTCATGAATCTGATTTTAAATAAATGAAGTTTGAGAGAGGAAGAAAGAAAAGAATAATCCAAATTCAATCATTACTGTGAGATTTGTGATGAAAACTGGCAGTTGCTGTTGCTGCACATCTTGCTCCAATAATCTCTCCCTTCTTTTCCTCTTTGCTCCTGTCCCACCTCTCTTCCCTGCTGGCCCTTGTTCATCCCTGGATGATCCCAGGATTATCAAGGATGTCTCACATAAGAGCCAGGATTCCTTCTCAAGGCAGTGTCACTGTCCCTTGGCCACCCTCTTGTACAAAAGTGGCAGGAACTTCACAGGTTGCCCAGAGAAGCTGTGGCTGCCCCATCCCTGGAAGTGTCCAAGGCCAGGTTGGACAGGGCTTGGAGCAACCTGGGACAGTGGGAGGTGTCCCTGCCCATGGCAGGGGAAGGAACAAGAGGAGCTTTAAGGTCCTTGCCACCCAAACCATCCTGGGATTCTGTAATTTTATGGGGCACCTCATCACAGCCAGGTGTGTCATGATATTTAGTGTGGTACTAAAGTTTTGGTGGGAGAAAAAAGTGATTTAAAACCTCCAGGTGCTTGATTTTTGCCCTGCACTTTCCCTTCAGGGAAAGACAAACTTTGCTGTGAAAACTTTTAATGAGAGCACAGATTGGAAGTTCAATAAGTGGTGCACACATAAAATATTACCTCCCTTGCTGCTTAGGTACTTGGAAAGACATTCAGGTTTTGTTTTATTTTATTTAGTTAAAAAAAAAATAGGGGAAAAGTAAAGTTTTTGAAAGGGGGTTCTGGGTCCCTCAGGGTGATGGGCAGTGAGCAGGATGCACTGGGACTGCTGGAGGAGCCTGATGTGGGCTCAGCCTGTGCCTTCAAACCCACCAAGACAAGACTTATCTTTTTAAATCAACATTAGCCCTTTAAACATCAGAATTGGCAGAGTTTTCCTGCTCTCAGCCCATCACTTGCCATTAAATCTCTGGGCAGGGAGGAAGCTGCTCCTCCTGCCCTGCTCCGTGCTGCAGTGCAGTTATTTTTATCTATTCTATATTGTTCTCCATGGAATTATTCTGCCCCCAGCCTGTAGATAAGGGCTGTTACTAAATGAATTAGAGTTTTACCTTGAAGGTTAAACTGCTGCCTTGCAAGTTGGCAAGGAAGGTGGGGAGGTGCTGACGAAAAAAACCTGTGAGCTCCAGCCCTGGCCTGACAATTTCATTGAGCATTGCTTGAAAAAGGCAAGTATTGCACTGAAATTCAGTCTTTAGCCTCTGAATTGGTGGCTCTTCCTGATTAAGATGCCACCTGGGTGCCAGCTCTCAGGTGGGATCTCACAGCGCTGGAGGAGGCTGAAAATTTCCCCCAAAATTCCTTGTAGGCACCCCTGGAAATTTTCCCACAGGATGCAGGTCTGAGCTGTGGGATGGGGCATTTTTTGGGTGCTCCTCAAAAGCAAGGTGGCAGCTTCGGGATGTTATTTTAGCCAAAAGCCCCCAGTTCTTGGTGGTGGTGCTGGTCCCGTGGACTGGATTAAGCCCAGCCCTGGTGTTGGCGTGTTCTGAGGTGTGAAATAAATAATGAACAGCAGCAATATGGACAAGGAACGTGCTCCTGGTCCTGCCCTGAGCCTCCCCTTTCCAGAGTTTGGTGTGGAAGGATTAGGGTGGAAAAATCAGTAGGAAAACGTGCAGAAAATGGCAGAAATGTTGACTGCTCTGCCCAGAGGTTAATTTTTTTAGTTGGGGATCAACCCAGAAGTATATTTAGCCCTGGCTTAGCCGACAAGGAGCGGGCTGGTGACTGGAATGCTACCACAGGATACGTCCAGGGGGTAATATTAGGACTCACATCCCTGGAGGCTTCCCCTCAAGTCCTGGACTCATTTCTCTGTTATTATTTATAACTCAGCTTGAAGGCATTGGTCACTTAAGTGAACCCAGCAGGACGCTGCAGCTCCCAGTGTCCATGTGAGCCTTCCTGGCTCCACCACACCAGGGGGATCCAGGGATGGAGGGATCCAGCTGTGGCCGAGCATCCCATGGAGCAATGGTTTCTCTACAGGCCCCTCTGCTTACCAACCACGGCTGCTGCAGGTTTTTAGAAGCTGTTAGCACGAACCATTAACTCTTCCTTTTAATTATTCAGGTTGCCTCTTTTAAATTTCTTTTTTAAGTGGAGCTAATAGGCTTTGCAGAGGAGGCTTCCAACCACAGCAGTTCCTCCCCGGAGGAGCCCTGTTTGTGCATCGCCAGCTAATCTCTTTTCTTCATTATCCCTTATCTTCCTCCAGCTGATTAATTGCTTTCAATTGATTTATAAATATTCTGTTGATACAGGCAGTGGACAGGAGGGGAACGGGATGGGTCTGGGCTCACGGGGTCATTGATCCCTGCAGCTCCCCCAGGCTTTCCTACCCTGCCTTGCAGAGCCCAGCCATCCCAGCCAGGCTTTATTCCCACTTATTTTTCCCTTTGCAATTCCTGCAAGCAACCAGAGATTGTATTTTAGCATCATTTGGAGTCTGTGCACGTGAGCAAGTCTCTTGCCCGGTGAGCAGCAGGTTTTGGGTGCAAAGAAATGGGGTTTGGGTAAGTTTTGGTCGTGTTGGTGAACGTGGCAGGTTGTGCAGGTATCATAAAAAGCTGTTTTCTACACTGAATTCCCTAATATACATATATATATATAATTATATATATGGATGGAGTGGTTAATGAAAAGAGATCATTAAAATTGCTTATTTGAAACTTTCTGGAAGCTATAGGGCAGCTGCTAGAAAAATAATTTAAAAAAGGCAGTAGCATCTGGTTATAAAGATAGGAGCCAAACTCAGAGTGGAGCTGCCCACCTACAGCCCCATCCCAGTCACACGTGGCACTGAGGGTGAAAAGGCATTTTTAGAAATAGCAGCACATTTATATGTGGGGATAAATCATTAACTTTTCCAGGCAGGCTCCCGATTTTCCCTGTTATTTCTCTGCATGCGGCTCCTTCCCTGCCAGTGCCCCCGTGGTCCCTGCTGGGGTGGGCTGAGCTGGGTGGCTCTGGGGACATGGTGGCCCTTGGTGGCCCTGCAGTGACGTCCCTGGGTGTGCTGTGGGTGAGATAAGGCTTCAACAAGGAAACATTTCCCGAAGTTTGAGACCCACCGCCCAGCTCCGGGGTGTGTTGCTGCCTGATTTATTGTTATTTTTCGCTTTATAATTATTATTGTTATTATTTTGCTCCTCTCTCCCCACGAAGTGGCTGGTGGCACAGGCACAACCTCAGTGTCTAGCAACTTAATTACAGGTTGCTAATGAGCGACTGCAGAGCGAGCGGCTCCTTTAGCAGCCCGGCCTGGTGCTTTATCGTGTGTTTGCAGGAGTCGGGTAATTTTTTGTCATCATATATGGTAATATATTCACTGCAGCATGACATGGGATGAGGTTCAATGAATAATGTAAAACCCAGAATAACGCTGAATCCATATGAGATGTGCTTTTCCCCCCGGCGTTGGTTTAGAAAGGAAAATATTGATTCTGGTGGGGTTCAGCGGTTCAGAGCTCTCGCAGAACTCACGTTTTGCTGATCGATGCCCACCCTGTCCCCTCCACGGCCACAAATGTCCTGCTGCCGCTGCCATCCCTCACCTCGTTAGTGCTGACAAAGCTGGGAAGGGTGGGAAAGGGTCTGTGACATTTGCCACTGGATCCAGATGTGACAGTAGCACAGCAGGTTCTGTTGGGGTTCAGGTACCAGGTGGAGCAGCCCTCTCCATTACACATCATTCCTCCCCCCCAGTTACTGTCTTTGAATGCTAATTAGGATGGATAATTTCTATTTGTTTTCCTTTTTAACCAAATTCCTTCTATTCCGATCTGTATCATTTATATTTGTGGGCCATTATCTCAGTCTCATTACAGCCTTTTAGCATTTGAATGAAGATATTGTACAGAACCCAGAAGTTAGGCATAAAATGTCTGTGCTGATAACTATAATTGTCATGATAAAATTAAAAAGACAATAGAAATAACTGTGATGAGCTCAGGAAGTTGTACCAAGTGAGATTGGAACCAGCATGATGATGTTTGCCCCTTTTTTTTGACTCTTTACACAGTAAACAGCTTTTGCAGCGCTATTTTGAAGAAGGGGGAAGTCGCTGAGTATGGCCTGGGTAGGGCCATAATGAAAAATTTGGATTTTTCTCTCTGTTGAGGTTTTAATTAATCACTACAAAAACTCTGGGCGATGCACGTGCGATTTTCAGGAGCTTAAAATACTCCGGCAGCGCCGGAGGAGGAGGAGGTGCTAAACGGTGCCAAGTTCCTGAATGAAAATTACTCTCCCTGCCTCTGGTTTTGGAGCCAGATCGATGTTAATTAATCCCTGCCTCACACGTTACCTTCTCCAACCTCGCCACCGTCGGATTTTTGACTCGGCAAAAAAAGCAGACGGAGGTTCCCGAAGCGCCTCCAAAATTCCCAGCCGAGCGCTCTCCTCGGTGACAACGCCAATTTGCCGTGAGTGAAATGTTTGATAAAAATCTGTCAGTTTTCTGAGAGGAGTTTTCCTTGAGAGGAAAACCAGGGGGAAAAAAAAGAAATCGGCTCTGTCTCGAAACATCTCCTCGCTCCGTTATCTTTATCTTGCGAGAGACGGGGATGGAGAAAGGGGGTTTCCTTGGGCACGGGGGAGAGGTGTTGGTAAGTTTTCCTGGAATTAGGTGGCATTTTGCTGCAGGCCTCATATGAGGTCTCCAGATTTTTATGTTTCTGGTGGGTTTTATGGACAGCTTGTTCTCCAGGTCCTGGCTCTGCACGGACCAGCTCCAATCCCAAGGTACACGGATGCATCACTGACCTTCTGCAGAGATTCTTCTGGCAGGGCTGAGGTTATTCAGCAGTCACTGCAGGTGTTGGTGCCTCCAGGGCAGTGATGTACAGCTCATCCATGTGCTCAAGCTGCATTTAATCAGCCACCAACTACTATTATGTGTTGCAGGGAGATCGGTTCCCTTTGGAGTCACGATGCTGAAGTTGAAGTGATTTTTCATAGAATCACAGAATCATTCAGGTTGGAAAAGCCCTCTAAGCTCATTGAGTCCAACCATTCCCCCAGCACTGCCAAGGCCACCACTAAACCATGTCCCCAAGTGTCACATCTGCAGGTCTGTTTAAATCCCTCCAGGGATAGTGATTCCACCACTGCCCCGGGCAGCCTGTGCCAGGGCTTGGCAACTTTTTGACCCCAACTTGACTCTCTGTTACCAGTCTCTGGTGGGCCTGGCCCTTGGGGGTGATGGTTGGGATTTTCAGCCTGATCTTGAAGGATTTGGGACATTTTTTGGCCGTGACTGTCTGTAGCTGACTTGCTTCAGAGCCATAACCTCCGGAGTGGGACCTCCAGGCCCAGGAAGCTGGAGATGGGACACGTGATACAGGTTTGGCCTCCAGTGGAGGCTGAACAATTTGAATCAGCCTGAAGAGACCTTCTGATCCAGGCCTGGGTGGGAAGGGTCCCTCCTGGCCCTGCAGAAGGGTCTTGGCTAGGGAGGGTTGAAGGAGGTTGGCCAGTTTGGAATAAAGGGCCAGATCTCCTGCACTGACACTGGCACCTGTCCCTTTCTCAGCACTAGTGGCAGCCAGGATCGACAGAAATACCTCCCCAGCCATGCCTTCCTCCTGGATAAGGGCCAGGGACCACCACCAGATACAGAGTTATGGCTTGATCCAGAGCAAGGAGAGGAGACCCAGACCCCAACTCCAGTTTAACACAGAGACACAACTCAATGCCCGGAGCCCAGCAGCACCACACAAACCTGGCTGAGGCATGTGCCATCTTTTACTTAACCAGCACCATTTTTTCTTGTGCCTTCCAAAGAGATTGTTAATCGCCTGGGAATCCCTGCGGGTGGCATTGGTGGGTCAAAGAGCAGCAGTGCTGCTCTGTCTGGCTGCACTGACGGCTGCTGTGGGTGTGGATGACGCTGCTGGGCCACCATTAGTCAGCAGAAGTCAGGTAGAGCCCAGCCCAGCATTCCCACTCACTCAGCGGGCTCCTCTGCCAGGGAGGAGGCTCCGAGGAGCTGCTCCTGGGGAGCCTGGGGCTTGTGCAATGCCCGTGACGTGGAGAACCTCCTCCCTCTGCTTTGGTTCTCGGCACTGCGACTCAGCACCTTCCTGTGCCGTGGCACGTCACACCAGGGCCACGGGTACCTTTGCACTGGGGAGCAAGGATTTGCACATACAGAGCAGGATTAAACCTGCAGGTGCTCCCAAAGCTGGCAGTGATTCCTTGCTCCCGTGGCCGTGGCAGCGTTCCCGCTGCATCCTGAGCTGAATCGGCAATGGGCTCGCTCCGACTTGATCCCCAGGGAGGGGAGTTGTGCAAACAGGGAGCGATGGGAGGTGATGCAGATCCTTCCTGGGGTTCCAGGAGCCGAGGTGGGTGATGGCAGGGGCTGGGGCAACGGGGGCATCGCACAGCTGGCAGCGGTGCTGGGGGCAGTGCCCCGGGCTGCATGGCACTGCCAGCCTGTTGCAATGAGAACCAGGGCTTGTTGCACAACAAAACCGGCTCCCTTCCCCTTCCAAAGCTGCTGGCGAGGAAGCAGCAGGATAGGGAGGGGGCAATGCCCGGCAGCACAGCGTGGGGCCCAGAGGGTCACAGGGTGGGTGATGACCTGGTTTATTGACCTGGGTGTATGAGGTGGCTGTGGCTGCATCCCCTCCTAACTGGGGCAGCTCACTCCTCCCGTGGCTGTAGTGTCACCCACTTCCCAAAATCGTCAAGGCCCGTGGACATGGGGTGTGCCTCAGTTTCCCCATGCCTGAGATGATGCTGCTGTAGGGCGGGGGAGGTGTGTTCAGGGTGGCTGGCAGAGGCTTTGCATGCCATGCGCTGTTGTAAAATGGAATATTGATGATTTTTTTTGTCTTGGATTGTGTTTTCTGATCTTTGTGCAAGTGTTACCTTCCTGGGCACAGTGAGAGAGGTGTGTGCCAGCAGCGTGCTGGGCCTGCCTGTAAACCATCCCTGGGCTGTCTGGGCAGTGTTCATCTAGAGAGAATAACAGCAAAGAGACAGGCACAAATTTATAAACCCAAAGTGCTTCTGCCCAGTTCTTACATCTTTGGTGTGAATAACTTCAAAAAAGTGGGTCTGATGTGGAGGGCTTGGAAACAGGCAGCTCAGGCAGCAGGGTGAAGGCAGGTAATAGTGCAGTATGGACTGTAGAGAGCAAAAATACTTATATTAGGAAAAATTTGTTCACTGAAAGAGTGGATAAGTATTGGAAGAGTCTCCCTGGGGAAGTGGTGGAGTCACCATCCCTGGATGGAAAGCGAGGGGACGTGGCACTTCGGGATATGGTGTAGTTGGCATGGTGGTATTTGGTTGAAGGTTGGACTTGATCTTGGAAGTCTTTTCCAACCTTAATGATTCTCTGAAAAAGCCACACGAGTCTGCTGGGTTTCACAGAGCTGGGTTGTTGCGGTGTATTTTTATTACAAAAAGCAGGTGGTCACCGCTTTCTCCACGGGATTTTCTGTGTCCCCCATCCCACGTGGATAAAATGACATTAATAACAACCGCACCGTGGGCAAGAACATCGCCTGTATTTGCCTTGCAAAGGACGAGCCGGCCCGGGCTGTTCGCTGGCACCGGGGAGTGTCACCCCCGTCCTGCCTCAGTGCCCCCCCCGTGCCGGCGGCGCTGGCCGAGTATCGCGACCATCGCTCGCGATGGTGCCGCTGGGACGCGGCGGGCGCTCGGCTCGGTGGGTGGCAGCGGCGGGAGCGATGGATGATGATTCCAGCCGGGAATCATTTCCGCCGCCGGCCGGCCGCGGGTTCCTGCGCGGCGCGGGGCTCCCGGAGAAGCCCTCGGCGGCCGCTGCTGCGGGGCCCCGTCCCGCACACCTTGGGGCCGTGCGGGGGCAAAGCCACTCCTCCCGTGCCGTGACATCAAGCCCTGCAAGAGCGACCGGCGAAGGGTCAAATTCCCGGCGCAGGTAGCGCTCGGCTGCACTTCCGCGCGGCGCCGTGTCGTGCCGGGGAGGACCCACCCCACGCCGGGACCCCCATCCGCGGGGACCCCCGAGCCCGGGGACCCCCGCCATGAGGTCGGAGCAGGAGGAGAACAAGCCGGGGAGCTGCCGCTGCGAGCAGGGCTCCGCTCCGCGCCCGGCCCATTGTCCCCGCGGGCGGCGAGGGGCGGCCGGCGACGATGCTCGGGGCAGGGTGCTGTGCCCCTGCTTAGCCCACGCAGGTAAGGGGGTCCCCCGGGGGAGGGGGGTCCCCGGCGTGGGGGGGAGGACGCAGCCCGGCGTGCACGGCTTCCCCTCGCTCGCTTTGTGCTTGGAGCTCGCTTCCTCCTGGGAGAAACAAAACAACGCCTGGGAGCTGCCCGGGGCCGCGGGGAGGTGGCGGGGGGCGGCCGTGCTGTCCCCACGCCCCGTGGCGAGAGAGGGGCAGGGGCGAGGGGCTTCGTGCCCCCGTGGCCGTGGGGAGGGTCGGGGCGGGCGGGTCCCGGTGCCCCGTTGTCCATTTTGTGTCGCGGAGAAGTTGGAGCGAGCCGGGAGCTGGCGGAGGGCTCCCGGCCGGCTGCGGGGGCTGCCGCGGGGGTCTTAGCCCACTGGCCGGTGGTGTCGTATGGTGTGTGCTTCTGGAAGCCCTTCACAACCCCCAGCCTGGCCCCGAACCCCTGTGCCCCCCGAACCCCGCTGCCCCCCCACCCCCTCCTGCCGGCACAGGGGTTTATATCAGGTTTTATTACATCCCACCAGCATGTGGCCAGGGCAGACGAGAGAGTAGGACTCTGTGTGGTGGAAATAATCATTATTTTTGAAGATGGGGAGTGCCAGGAAACAGGGGGTGACTTGGCAAGCAGGTGGTCTCTGCATGTCCTTCCCCATCGGTGCGAGCACTGGTTGATGGTGTGAGGTCGCGGCTCATGACAGGGGGTCCTGTCCTGGAGCTGTGACCATGTGGAAGCTCCAAGGCCAAGCTGGTGTCTAACTCAGGAAGTGCTCTGAAATGGTGTTTGACGGATTTGGTCTCACTGGGTGGAAGCTTTAACCCAAAATTGCTAAGGAGTGTCTGTACCCATGTCCAGGTGTGACAGCTCGCTCGCTTGCAGCACCGCTGCAGCAGCAGGGGGTGGCATTAAAAGCTTCTTTAAAAGTAAAAGATGGACGTGTGGAGCCAAAATCCACGTTTTTAGCCCAAGAAGCTCTGCTGAGCACCCTGGTGCCCATCCAGAAGGAGCCAACAGCTCCTCTGAAGTCATAGGGGGCACCTCAGTGCTGCAGGAGATGTTCCAGGGGATGTGCTGGGGATGCACAGCAGCAGGACTGCACTGAAGTGGTGATGGACACATTGCAGGCCCTTGTGCTTATCCCCTTCTCTTCTTAACCTTTATTTGGGGGGAATTGGGTGCTTACTGTAATTCCTGACCACCCAGGGGAGAAGGAGGCATTGCCTCACTTGGACAAGCCCCATCAGTCCTTCCAACGCCTTCCAAATCTGCTGCAAGCAGGCAGCAATGAAATTAATGTAATTTAAACATTTCCCAGACTAATTGATGAAAACTACCATTCCCGCCGAAATAATTGGCTGTTAATTATATTTCAGTTGATAGCATTAAACTTCTATGACACTGCTGGATTCTGCATCCTTTATGCTTCAGCCACTGATTGGTGTTAACAGACAGCGCAAATCAGATTTTTTGGAGTTTTCGTGATTGTGGTGAACACCTCCAGACAGCATTTGGGGCTGAAGTTTCCACTCCTGCTCCTGCAAATCCCATCTTGGCCTCCTCTGGGCAGCAGATCCACTCTCTGTGCAGCGGCAAAGCTTTTTGCTGGCCTTGGAACAGGCATCACTTTAAAGACATCCATTTAAAAGCCTTTTTTTCCCCCGTGTAACTCAGCTGACACGATTGCTGTACACAGAGGGGACGTATGAAAGATGGATGCAGTACAAACGACAGGGCTCGTGCTGGTAAATTACTGTCTCAGGTGAAAGCTGCATTTTGTGCCGCTTTTGTGAGTTTACCGGTGAGATGGTTTTTGCTTTGCTGGGCACGAGTCAAGGGGGGGATTTTATCCAGGATGTCAGCAGGATAAATACACATCTGCATACACCTCTGTCCTGAAACGGGAAATGGAAGGGTTGTAAAGAACATTACTAGAAGAAAATAAGGATTCAAGACCTAGAGATGAGTTGAGTTTGTATTTTAAAGAGCATCTCTGATTGTTAAGTAGCTCCCCAGCTTGGGACCCCCCTCTTGCAAAAGTGCAGAAGCTGGAAAGAGAATTCTGACAAGGACATGGAGTGACAGGCCAAGGGGGAATGGCTTCACACTGAGAGAGGGAAGGGTCAGATGGGATATTGGGAAGAAATTCCTCCCTGTGAGGGTGGGGAGGCCCTGGCACGGGTTGCCCAGAGAAGCTGTGGCTGCCCCATCCCTGGAAGTGTCCAAGGCCAGGTTGGACGGGGCTTGGAGCAACCTGGGCTGGTGGAAGGTGTCCCTGCCCAAGGCAGGGGGTAGAACTGGATGGTCTTTAAGGTCCCTTCCAACCCAAACCATTCTGGGGTTCTATGACATTGGTAGCAGCCCTGGGAGGGAGTTGGAAAGAGGAACTTTCCTTTCAAGCCTTGGCTGCATGGATTGTGCTTTCCAATTTTATATATATATAAAGATATATATATTCAAAACTGATTTGGCTTTACCATATAAATAATAATAATATATATATATATATCTCAAATATAACTATATATTGCACAGCATAATCCATTTTTGTACAGATATGTATATCTCAAATTATATCTATAAAAAAGTAAGAATTTAGGATATATGGCTGATCCCAGGTTCAATAATTCATGTTCTCCATAGACTTTGGCTTGCAGCTGGTGGCATGGGGAGCGTGGTGCCTCATGCTCCTCTCCAGATTGCATTTACAGCTTCCCACAGATCTTGGATTCTAATCCTTCAGCGGTTTCTACTGGGAGTGGGAGCTGAGCATGAAGTTGGGGATGAAATTCCCTTGTTGCCTGCTTTGGAGGATGGATGCTTTGGGGTTTCTTCACTATTTTCTAACTGGGACCAGAGGGGAATGGTGCAGTTCTGGCAGACTGCACTGTACAGTGTGTTATAGCAAGGAGTTTTGGGGCCCAAGGACCCCTCTGGGAGTCTCTGCTGCAGAATTCCCCCCTGGACTGCCTGTTCTTGGTCTTGTTTCCCCTCTCCCTTCCCGAGAGGGGTCCCTGCCATGTGGGGATTTTCTTGGTTCCCACCAAAATGCTGCAATTTCCAGGAATCCATTGGGATTGGTGCAAGCTGCCCTGCCCCATCCTCCTATGCTGGTTATTTTTTTCCTGGGAATACCCCTCTGTGTCTCCTGGGTGAAGTGGCATGTAAGGAAAGGTGGAAATGAGTTACCAGTGGGGGAAAAAAATGAGCGATTTGTTGCAGCCGGGGGTGTTTTATGGGACTTTCTGTGTCCGGGGAAGGCACAGGGTGAGTGTTACACAGTAAATATTCCACCGTGTATGAGCCCTTCACATCCTCTCCGGGTTCCCAGAGGCTGGAGGGGACATTTCTGCCATCCCTGGGGAAGATCCTGTTGGCCTTGGCTGCCTCTGTTTTGCACGGATTTCAAGAAAAGACTTTGGGCTGCACCAAACCCCCCGGCCCGGGGCTCGACTGTTCCTCGTTAGTGACTTTATTGCTGAATAATTTACAGAATGGGGCCTTGCCAGTTTTCATTCGGGAAGCATTTCAAGTATGTGAACCAGATTTTATGCCTTCCTGGCGCAGCTGCCGGGGAGGAGCCGCCTCTCCCTGTCCTGCCGCCGGCGTCACCTCCCGGCCGAGCGGTGCCGGAAGGGAAGCGGGCAGCACACGTGCAGAGGGACCCAGGAAAGAAATAAGGGGAAAAACCCCGATATTCCACGCCCAGTTGGTGTCCCCTGGGCTGGCTGCTACACGGGGACACTGGGGAGGGGACCCAATTGTGGTAGCTTGGAGAGGGGTGCGTGGTTTTAATTTTTGTTTAATATTTCTTGTGACCGTGGAGTGTGTGTCGAGGTGGGTATTTTCTTCTCCCCATGTCCATGGGCACGGTGCAAACCTGAGAGGATGTGGATGTCCCATCCCTGGAAGTGTTCAAGGCCGGGTTGGACAGGGCTTGGAGCAACCTGGTCTAGTGGAAGGTGTCCCTGCCCATGGCAGGAGGGTTGGACATGCTTGTCTTTAAGGTCCCTTCCAACCCAAACCATTCTGTGATTCTGTGAAATCAATAAGCTACTTTGGGATAAGTAAGGGCTTTTCTCTGCTTGTGTTTTAAAGGGGAAGGAAAGCAAACCAAACTTGGCTGGAGGATTGCAGGGGTGCGCACACAGCCCCAAAGTGTTTTGCAGGATGAGGGCAGTGGGTGCAATGTAGAAATGGCATTATTATTACATTATTATTACATTAAACAGTGGATGTGGCTGTAGGAAAAGACGTGTCTGGAGCTTTCCTCCAGCGCCTGTTGTGGAGAGGATCCAGGCTGGGATCTGCTGGGATGCTCCTGCAGTGCAGCTGCTCAGAGGAGTGAGCAGTCACTGGGTGTAAATCTGCAAAATTCAGGGTTCAGGTCTGCATGTGGAAGTGTTGTCTTCCCTTTTCCTGTCTCATAGTGGGTTTGTTGGGCTTTGTTGAGTGTGCCCTGAGCACGTGGGTGGCAGAGCTGAGGTGTGTGGGACTTACTGGAGCTCAGGAGGCTCTGTTGGATCCCAGCCATGTGAGCACCCTGTCAGTGAGTGCTTTGCATGGAAAAGTGCTTCTTTGTTTATTATCCTTACATTAACATTTATTTTTAATTTTTTTAATGCAAAAGCAGCACCCCGTGGAGACTTCCCCCTCCCTCCCGGCGCCTTCCCGTGTCATCCCTCACCCTCCTTCTCTGTTCCCAGAATAAGGCAGGGTTTGGGCTTTGTGCAGAGCAGTTTTGCCGGCGGGGAGGGGTCACCCCGGCGGCGTTTCCCTGGGGTTTGAGTTTCCAGCGGGGGCTGTGCCGGGAGCCGTCACTCACTTCCTCGCATTGTGTCTCCTCTTCCTCCAGCGCTGCTGCGGGAGGAGGTGGCCCAGCTGCAGGAGGAGGTCCACCTGCTCCGGCAAATGAAGGAAATGCTGACCAAGGACCTGGAGGAGACGCACGGCAGCAAGTCCCCGGAGGTGCTCTCGGCCACCGAGCTGAAGGTGCAGCTGGCGCAGAAGGAGCAGGAGCTGGCACGCGCCAAGGAGGCTCTGCAGGGTAAGGCTGCGCCTCCTTCTTCTCCTGCACCTCTCCCCAGCACCCTGAACTTTCAAGGAGTTGTTTAATGAGGGAAGGGAAAGCCGTCCTTTTCATTTGGGCTGTGCAGAGTGCGCTCTCCATGTGCACGTGGTGGGGGGGTTTGGTCTCCCTGGGACCCCCTGATCTCCTGCCCCTGCAAGGGGGGGTGTGGGGCCAAGAGGGACTGGGGTGCAGTGATGGGCTGGGAAATGGGGTGTGGGGGCTGTTTGCAACATTGCAAAGGAATTCCTTCACAGCTGTAGAGCAGAGCCAGGGCAGCAGCTGAAATGCAGCTGGAGGTGGGGGTGGGTTGGATTTGAGCCCCTCAGGCTTGTTAGGGAAGCAGTGAGTTTCCTGGTGACCACAATTTTCCTTATCCCGTGTGGAGTTACTTCCAGGTGATGTGCGGGATCTCCTCCTTCCTCCATGGCTGGTTTGGATGTTTTTGTGGCAGTCAGGGCCATGCTCTCCCTCCCTCACCAGCACAGCAAGCCCCAGGACTGGGCTGTGCAGAGCAAAACGCAACATTGCAGCTTTTCCACCCCAAAAACGAGCTGACAATAAATCCGGGCAGGATGGTTTGTTAGCTGGAGCCGGGGGATGATCCTGAGCAGGGAAAGCTCTCACACGTCAAACCCTGGCAGCGCCGCGGCTCTAAATATCATCTCAAATCCCCAACATACCGAGTATAACTTGCACTTGTCAGCTCATGTTTGCGGATTATGAGGAGAAGCTGTCAGAAGTTTTCAGGCTCAGAGGCTGAGCAGCACGTGGGGAGCTCAGGGGGCCACCACATCTCCCCCTGTCCGGGATGCCGAGATGCTCGGAAAGGCAGGGAATTGGGCTGAGTCAGTGTCTGGGGAAGGGAGCTCAGAAAATTTTATGTGATCGCTGTCTGATTTACCAAAGCATCCCCCTATATCAGTAGCAGCCAAAATACCTTCCAAAATCCTGCCTCCCCCGACGCCAGCGGTGCAGCCTCCGGCAGCAGGAAATGCTCTGGGTTTATAGCACTGTAATTGGAGGAGAAAAACCTTAATTAGGGAATATTTCCTCTCTGCGTGTGGAAGGGGAACTGCTGATTAATGCAAAATGCAGAAAAGCAGAACTATTGTAATACATGTGCAAAAAAGAAATAAGAGCAAGAAGTCATCTAAGAAGCTGCAGTGAGGTCACACGAGCTTCTGTGGAGGAGAAAAAGTTAATTTGGCTTGAAAATCGTGATTATTTAAATAACGATTTAAATATTTAAATAATATAATGTTGGGGTTTTTTATTGGGCTTTTATTTGCCACAGTTGGAGCCCCTGGGGTTGGTTTTCCAGGACTTCTCCGCAGGTGTGGTGCCTAGGGAGAGGGAATGTCAACTGGCACTTGGAAAGGCACATTGCGTGAAGCCTTTTTCAGTCGATGCTTCTTTCCCTCCTCTGCAATACTGGGAGGCTTTTGAGTCGTTTGGAAAAGCTGGCTGGGCTGGATCTGGGCTGGAGGCGCTGGGCAGCAGAGCAGGTTTGGCACAGTGACTGGGACGGATAAAGTGAAAACGGGATCAGCAGCTGGAGGGGGGAAAAAAAAGTCCTTTTTCCTTTCCATGAAAAATTGTCCGTAGAGAAACGTAGCCAAAAGGGGAAGAAAACCGGCGCCTGGTGACTGGTTCTGCCAGGAGAAATGCATCTGCTGATGGACACACTGAGGAAGTGGTGGCTCTGGGTTAAGGAACTGTGGGACAAGCCAGAGCCAGGAGCGCAGGGAAACTTGGCCCTGCTGTCCTGTAGTTCAGGGATCTGTGACAGTCGTGTTCTGCGGGCAGAAAGCACCTCCCAAGAGCAGCTTCCCGCTCACAGCCTGCATTCCTGCCTCCCAGCATCCCTGCCTCCCTGCACCCCTACACAGCCCCGTGTCCGGCAGCATCGGCCGCACCATCCCTGTGCCTGCAGCGTCCCGCGATCCACGCTGGGTCCTGCGGAATGTCATTAGCAGATAGATTCTATGGAAAGCTGTCATCGGTGCTGGCTCGGAGCCTGGAAGTGCAGCGCAGCTGGTTCCGATGGATCTTGGCTCGCCGGGCCGTGCTGCGGAGGGGGTTTGCCAGTGGGGTTTGCTGTTGGGGGCTGCAGCACCTTTTAAGAGCCTTTATTTTGCGGGGCCTCACAGGGTTTGGTTTGTGACGGTCTGGGTGGAGGGTCCCCCTTTGGAGGTGCATTCCCAGCCCTTTCCAACAGCATTTGGCACAGGGATAGAGCTGATCAGACCGTGCAGCATCTTCCCTGTGCCGGGTTACCAAGCCCTTGCTGCGGAGGGAGGGAGCAGGGATCTGGCCCAGCACAGGATGCTCTGCAGGATTAACTCGACCAATTTCTGTATCCCTGGCAGCATGTGCTTTATCCATCGTTATTCCACTTTTTCCTGGGCTAATTCCAGCCCTTGCACTTTTTTTAAAATCAATTAACATCTAATTAAAATTCCACAGTGCTACATCCTATGTCCCTCTCCTCCTTTGCCGGGACTGGGACTCTGAATCGTGCTCCCAGCATCAATGCAGTTATTATTATTTCCCCAGCCCTGGCTGGAAAGTTATGGATGTGGTCTGGATTTCTGATGTGGGAATCCCCAAAGGGAGAAGTTGCAGACAGCTTTATTACTGCTGGTCCTGCTGTGGGCAGGGACGGTGCCCGAGCGCCTGGGGGGCTCGAGGAGCCTCTTGGCCAGGTGACATCCATGAGCATGTGGGCTAATGGCAGAAACCCCATTTCTAGGAAGGTTTATCCCATATGCTGGAACTCGCCTGCAGGATTATCATGCGGAGAGCAGACCTGGTTTCTGTTTCCTTTCTGAGTGCCAAAGTGGAAACCTCAGGCTACCTTTCCCTGCTGCTCGGGAAGGTGTGAACTGACTTTGTGTCTGCTCCACAAATAGGTGGTAGCCTGGTCTCCTCCCTCCCAAACCCGCATCTTGGAGCTGTGACCTTCCCAGGGGTGGTGTTTGGGCTGGGAAGAACCTCCTGGAGGAACTCACAGCACCCTCAGATTGCTGCAGTGATGGGGTGGGTAGCAGAGAAATGGGTGGATGGGTGTCCCAGAAGATGGATGTCCTGGAAGACGAGTGTCCCAGAGAATAGATGTTCTGACAGATGGATGTTCCAGCCATGGACCCAAGCAGGGAAACCTTTTCCATCGTAAGGACATGGAGCTCTGTACAGAAAACCTGTTGTTCTCTTTTGAAGACCCACCTTACATTTTCAGAAGTCATTGGTCACCTTGTTGGCCCTTGGGGTCAGGTTTGGAAAGCCCTTGGCCTCGTAACAGGGTGTTTCCAGGTAAATTCCCGAAGGTGAAACGCCTCTCCTAGCTTTTTCCTGAAATTTGACTTTGGACTCTAATTTCCTGCCCGCTCCATGCCTCTGCACCCCCAGGAGTGAGTGCTGGCTCTGCCTGACACCACGTAACATCGACATCTTCAACGTCAAGATCTTCCTGACGTGGCGGCTGCAGCCAAGGAGCGAACGCGCCGGTTTAGGTACAAAGCAAGGAACAGCTCTGAGATCCCTGCACAGGGCTGACCGATTTTATGGGTTAGTCATGGTGGCAATATTGAATTTCATGGCTGGGAGGGAGAAACAGGAGAAATTAAGTGAATGTTAATGGGACAGGATGGGTTTACACGTTCCTGTTGCGCGGGGCATCGCTGAGGTTTGAGCGGTGCTCCCTGAGGATGCCCTTTGCTGCGTTCCAGAATTCAGGGTATGATTCAGTAAGTGATAAAGGAAGCTCTTGATTCTGTTCCTGGCATGAAAATTCACATTGTATGGGGCGAGAGAAGGGCTTGGAAGTGGATGGGAGTCATGGGAAGCTGCTCTTTGGAGGGTCAGAGGCAGGCTGCATCTGCTGCCAGTGCCCTGATGTGTGTTTGGGCTCTGCTGCCTCATTCCGGGAATGTGAAGCTGGGCAGAGATGATGTTTCTGTGTTTTTCATCTAATATCATGTAATATCAAGGTGATAAAACTAATTGTTATGTCCTCCAACAGCTCATCTGGATGGTGTGGCCACCATCACCTGACATGGCCAGGAGTTGGACATCAGTGATCCGTGTGGGTCCCTTCCCACTCAGGATATTCTATCATTTATTTTCCCTTAATTTGATATTATTAATTTCAAAGGGGAGGGGTGGTATTTATAGCAGCCCCCATCCTGAGGGGAGGTGCCTGGTTTTAGGATGCAGGAGCTAATTCCCAGCTGGAAGTTGTTAGATGGTGAGGCCAGACTGGGGCCACGTAGTAGTAGCAGCCATCAGTGGTGGCATCACTGGGTGGTTCCATCCCTGCTGCTGCCTCAGACAAGGCTGTGCCGCTCCTGTGGAGCAGCCGGATTTTGGCTCATCACGTAGAGCTGGAAATAAAAGGCACTGAGGGCGTGGATTTTTAATTGTTTTGGCAGCAGGAAGAGCCCAGCACAGAGCTGGTCCCGTTACGTCTGTGTCCATCATCCTTCTCCCAGAGGACCAGTGCTCAAGGGATGGATCATGTGGCAGGAGGTGGAAGCTCAAATAACACAGGGTGACTTGTGCAGGTGGGGATAGGGGGGTGGAGTGAGAGCTGAGGGGTTCACCCAACCCATCTCCCCCATCCCTTGCTGCCGAGGCTGGTGCTGAGCTGCCGAGTCCAGAGGGGGCTGGTGGGTCCCCCCCTCTCCTTCTGCCACGTGCCTTGGGTAGGAGGGGAAAATAAATAATGCAAATAAGAGAATTACTTTCCACTCATGGTCTGGGTTTAGGATTTCTTGCTTCTTGTCTTGTGAACAGGTCGGAGGTTTGGCCAGAGCCCCCCACGCCGATGAGCTGGGCGGGAGTTTATTTGGATATTCGTGGGGGGGGTGGGATATAGAAAGCTCGCCCTGGATCATCAGATTAAAGGAAAAAGCCATTTCACCTCCTTGGATGGCCCAGATAGCCAGTGAAAATCTGCTTTATTCCTCCTTGGCTGGCCCTGCCGTCGCGCCGTGGATTGCAAAGGCTCGTTTTCCCCGACCGAGTAATTAGCTGGGCTTGTTTGCTGAGGAGGAATTAAGCTGCTGCAGCAAGTGGGGTTTGGTCCAGGAGCTCCTGGCAGCCCTCGTGGCTCACTTCTGCCTCACTTTTTATTTTTCTCCTGCCTTTTTCAATTAATTTCCCATTAATTTGGTTTGGAATGAAGTTCTCAAATGACTGATAAATCTTCTTTAAGCTTAGGAGCTAATCGGTTTTGGAGGAGGGAGAGTAATAGAGGGGAGGGAAAAAAAAGTGTGTTAATTTTAGCAAATCTCTCAAATATGAACTGAAACAAATGGCAAATTGTCCTGTTGGGTTAACAGAAAAAAAATCTACTCTTGCAATACCCAAACTTCTTAATCTTCTTGCAGTACTGATGCATTGGCATAAATATTGGTAAATATTAGTAAGCTGATATATATGCAACCTTGGGAGATAGTTACCCTTCTCCTAATAGTACTTATGAGCACCTTTATTTTTTTTATGGGTGAGTGATGAAGTGTTTTCTGTAAATCTTTAAAGGCCCTGAATGCTGCCACTAATTAAAGGAATTTGTATGCTATGGGGGACTCACTATTTAATTAAATTCGTTGGGAGTCTTTTGTCACCTCCAGCATCAAAGAGTGGCAAATGTGACTTAAACTTTTATAAGAGCCTCTCATTATCCTCGAGGAAATTAAATATATGTGAATATGTGTCTGTGGGGTCTGGATCTCACCCCGTTATGGCTCAGTCAACTTATCATTAATTTTTCTTTTTCAGCAAGTTTTTAGTTCCAGTGAAAGAACTGGGCAGAGGAAGGTTGTGGTTAAATACACACAGGCAGCAGGAAAGGGCTTTTTCAAAGACTTAGATGTGGTTGTGATTGTTTTTAGAGGGTTTCTGTAGTGATTTCTTAAGCTGGGAATAAAAGTAAGGGAAGTCCCGGTGTCAGAAGGGGCTGAGTTGTCCCAGGAGGAGCTGTGTTCACTGAAGTGAGTGAAGAAGACTCCCAAGAGCTCCCTGTTATGGGACAATATGAATTTTTGTGGCATTTCCTACCTGGTTTTCTGTGTTTTGTTTTACCTCTGACGCTTAATGGCAGAGTAGTTTGTCTGAAGAGTTTCATCTCTTGGTTTCTAACAGATAAAAATCTCTGTTGTCCCAGACATCTCCCTCTTCTTCCGCTATTTAGTCTGATTTAATCATTTTTCCCACCTTTTTATCCTCTGATCTGCAAGCCCTCTCCCTTCCTCATGGTTCCATCCTGAGCACTTCCTTTATCCTCAGCGCACACTTACAGTAAAAAAAACAGTAAAAAAGTAGAATAAAACCAGTGCACAGAAGGAAGTTCCTACCTGAGTGAAGCTCTCTCTGAGCTGGTGGTTGTGACAAGCTGGGGTGGGATGCAGGAGGTGCACAGAGCTGGGTGAGTGGAGGGGCTGCTCTTATTTTGGGGGCTATTCCAGCACGTGTCAGGGCTGGGTGATCAGTGTTACCAGGTTATTCTGCCTGAGGGTGCCTGGGGGCTGCAGTGCACGTCTGGTAATGATGCTCTCCCTGCTTGCACACAGGTGGAAATGACTTGCTGAGGGTCCCCAAGCAGAGGAGGGTGGGAGCAGAACATCCCTGTGCTGGCACAAGGCAGAGGCACCAAACCAAGGGTGCCAGAGGTGCCTGAGGCAAATCAATCCCTTTGAAGCATGACAGGGTCGTGGTTTCCTGGTATTTCGTGTATATTGTCTTTATCCCACACGTGCCTCACCAGGGGAGACACGCTGTGCTGTGGTTTAAGCCCCCAGTGAAGTGACTCATCGCAGGGTGTAGAAAACACAGCGTGGGCTGAAACGCCCACCACGGATCTCTGTAATCTAATGGAAAAAGATGGGATGTGTGCATGGAGACAGGTCCCACTTGTGATGCTGCATCATCTTCTAGTGGGTTTTGTAGTGCAGGCAGCTCCTGGAGCTTTGGGGCTGGTTTTTCTGGTGAGTTCAAGGGGGTTTAGGGTATTTTTTTTTTATTATAGAGGGGCAACTTGCAAGACTCAGCTGATCACAGTGAGTGCAGGGAGTGTTGGAGGGGCAGATCGTGTTTCATACCATCCTGCTCCCTTAGGAACAGCACTTCCTCAGGATGGAAAATCATGAATGTATAATAAAAAGCAATATTTGTATTCTGATCCCTAAACTGGGTATTATTTTGGTGGGGATGGGGTGTATCTGGAGCAGGGAGCTACAGGGCATTTCTGCAGTGCTGCCAAGGACCAAGTTCAAGGTTGGGTAAAGCATTAATGTACAGAAATGACTGAAAGTCCTTCTCCTACCTCGTATTTCTGTAATTCCCCCTGGATTACCAGCCTTCCACCGCTGTCCCGGTGTCGGTGGTCAGCGAGCATCCCTCGCTGGTGACTGGGACAGGGAAAACTGGAAGGTTTTGGGTTCCTCTCAGTGCTGTTGAAACACCCCATTGCATCCTGTGGTGCTCCTGCTCTTTCCCCTCATCCCAACACAGCATCACTGAGCTGGAAGGGGACGCTCGGGGAGCCGTGCCCTGGGCTCGTGGGAGCGCTGCCGGAATCCGCCCCGCAGCTAAAAATAAACGGGCTGTGGTTTATTTATCCTGGAAAGGGAGCAGCAGGTTTTCCTGTGCCGGGCCCTGAGGCTGAGGCAGCAGTTTTGCTCCGGAATCTCCTTTTCCAGGGGGCTGAGCTGCCCCTTGGAAGGGGGGTCGATGATGAGGAGCCGTGGTGGTGACACGATGGGTGTTTTGGGGCTGCAGCAATTGGGGCGAATTTAGGGCGTCTTCTCCCAGCCCAGCCCCTGGGATCGTACTTTTGGTACTTTTTCATAGAATCATAGAATCAGCTGGGTTGGAAGGGACCTCAGAGATCATCGAGTCCAACCCTTGATCCACTACTGCTGTGGTTCTCAGCCCATGGCACTGATGCCACATCCAGTCTCATCTTAAAAACCTCCAGGGACGGAGAATCCACCACTTCCCTGGGCAGCCCATTCCAATGGCTGAGCACCCTCTCTGGAAAGAAATTCTTTTTAATATCCAACCTAAACCTCCCCTGGCACAGCTGAAGACCCAGCCCTCTTGTCTTGCTGATGGTTGCCTGGGAAAAGAGACCAACCCCCACCCGGCTACAACCTCCTGTCAGGGAGTTGTAGAGAGTGAGGAGGTCTCCCCTGAGCCTCCTCTTCTCCAGGCTGAGCCCCCCCAGCTCCCTCAGCCTCTCCTCATAGGACTTGTGCTCCAGTCCCTTCCCCAGCCTCGTTACCCTCCTCTGGACCTGCTCCAGCCCCTCAATATCCTTCCTTACGTTAGAAAATAAAAGATGTGGAAGCAAGGGGCTGCTGTGCCCTCCGTGCTCCATCCATCCTCTCTCCCACAGCCATGAAAGCCGACCGCAAGCGCTTGAAGGGGGAGAAGACAGACCTGGTGAGCCAGATGCAGCAGCTGTACGCCACGCTGGAGAGCCGGGAGGAGCAGCTCCGGGACTTCATCCGCAACTACGAGCAGCACAGGAAAGTGAGTGTGGGAGCCCAGCACCATGGTCTCGTGGCACGGGGGGCTGGCAGCGAGTTGAGTGTGAAACCTGGTTTGTAATCAGGCCAAAACCCTCTAAAATCTCAGCTGGGCTCTTGCTGGGGCTGGGGTGGACCACGGCAGGTTGAGCTTGAGATTAGCTCAGTTAGTTAGAGCACACTGCTAATAACACCAAGGCTGTGGGTTTGATCCCAGTATGACCTTAAGAGTTGGACTCAATGATCCTTGTGGGTCCCTTCCAACTCAGAATATTCTGTGATTCTGTGAAATACCAGAGGGAATGGAGCCAGACATGCGAAATCCTGTGTAATTTTAACAAGGTGCTCAGTGAGCATTGCTTTTTGGGGGACTGGCTGCATCCTGGTGCTCCCCAAAAAGGGATGCCCTCCCTGCCAGCACAGGGTTCTCGTGACCCCAAAGGTACCGCTCGTGGCTGGGTGGTCCCTGAGAGGGTCATTGCAGAGGGGTTTGTGATAGCACATGGATTTTCCCTTCCTGATGGCCACCCCGTGTCCTGGCAGGAGAGCGAGGACGCAGTGAAAGCCCTGGCGAAGGAGAAGGACCTCCTGGAGCGGGAGAAGTGGGAGCTGCGGCGACAAGCCAAGGAGGCGACGGACCACGCCAGTGCCCTCCGCTCCCAGCTCGACCTGAAGGACAACCGAATGAAGGAGCTGGAGGCCGAGCTGGCCATGGTGAGCTGGGGGACTGATACAAACCTGAGGGGTTGCTGCAGTGGCTGCATTACTGCAACACTGGGGAGGAAAAAATTCCATCGCTAGAAAGAAGGACTCACCTTGAGTCCCTCACCTTGAGTCCCTCACCTTGAGTTCTGTGTGCAGCTTTGGGCACCACAGTATAGAAAAGACATTACTAGATAGCATCTAAAGGAGAGCCAGGAGGATGGGGAAGGGTTTGGAGGGGAAGCCTTATGAGAAATGCTGAGGGCAGTTGGTTTGTTCAGCCTGGAGAGGGGGAAACTGAGGGGTGACATCGTTGTAGTCTTCAGCATCCTCCTGAGGGGCAGTGCAGGTGCAGGTACCCATCTCTTCACTTTTGTGACCAGTGACAGGACTTGAAATGGCTGGAGTTGAGTTGGAGGAGGTTTAGGTTGGATATCAGGAAAATGTTTTTCACCCAGAGGGTGGCTGAGCACTGGAACAGGCTCCCCAGGGAAGTGGTCACAGCACCAGGACTGTCTGAGTTGAAGAAGCGTTTGGACAATGCTCTCAGGCACGTGGTGGGATTGTTGGGGTGTCCTGCACAGGGCCAGGAGTTGGACTCAATGATCCTGATGGATCCCTTCCAACTCACCATATTCTCTGGTTCTGTGATCCTTAGCACAGGTTACAGCACAGTTTGGGTATTTACTTGCCCGGGGGTGGGTGAGTTGGGTGCAATGTGTTGCTGCTTATTCTGCTGCTCCAGGAGATGTTCATATGGTTTTCCTGCTCCATCACCACCACCTTGGTGTCCTCCCCCAGGCCAAGCAATCCCTGGCCACGCTGACCAAGGACGTCCCCAAGCGCCATTCCTTGGCCATGCCGGGCGAGACGGTGCTGAACGGGAACCAGGAGTGGGTGATGCAGGCTGACCTCCCGCTGACCGCCGCCATCCGGCAGAGCCAGCAGACCCTCTACCACTCACACCCCCAGCACTCGGCGGACCGGCAAGGTGGGCAGGTCCTTATTGCCAAACCCCCTTACGGGGAGGAAAAAAACGGCTAAACCCCTCCCTAAATAGTTTTTTTAGATGTGAATCAGAGGCTCTGCCGGGTTTGCTGGCGTGGTTTTAACTCCCCGTGTCCCTCCCTGCCTTGCAGCGGTCAGAGTGAGCCCCTGCCATTCCCGGCAGCCGTCCATCATCTCCGACGCCTCCGCGGCCGAGGGCGACCGGTCGTCCACGCCGAGCGACATCAACTCCCCCCGGCATCGAACACACTCGCTCTGCAACGTAAGGCACTGTGGGGTGGGGGGCTTGCTGCCCCAGGAACGGGCTCCGGGGGTTCTGCGAGTCCTCTGCTTCCCAAAACAACGTTGGGGTTGGGGTGTGGGGCAACCTGGAGCTTTGCTGACCCCGAAAGGTGCTTTCCTGGGGTTTTATCCAAGCCCCACCGCAGTTCAGCTGCCCAAACAAGCTGCTTTTTGCCATGGAAGTGGGAGGTCTCGGGCTATGTTGGGGCTGATCCAATGGATCCGTCTCTTTCTGCCACAGGGGGACAGTCCTGGACCGGTACAGAAGAACTTGCACAACCCAATCGTACAGGTAGGGCACAAATCCTCTCAAATCCTGCTCGTGAGAACCCCCTCCTGTGCTAGAAAACACTTTGGGGGGGCTCAGAGGCACCACTTTGGGGTCTTTCAAAAAATGAATTGAAGTCATCTTGAATTGTGAATCTTTGATGTCTCAGATTCCCATAATTTGCCCCAAAATCCGTGTAATGCCTTAGGCATTTGCTGTGCTCAGGGCCCTTTGGGGTCTTGATTTTTGTAAGGCACAGGCAAAGCAGGTTATTCTTCTGGTTTTGACCCTAAACCCTTGGGATATTTTTTCAAGCTGTGGACAGACCCTTGTTCTGATCTATTCCTGGAGCCAAAATCCTGAACCAGTTGAGTTAAGCCAAAATCCCAGAAACTGGGGGGGGGGGGAGCTGTTCCAATTTTGCTGCAAATTCCACCACACGAATTTCAGGAACATTATTTTATTTCGGTCCAGCACCTTAACATTGCTCTGGACCTGGATGCAAATATTTTTTTGGGGGGGATCTGGACGCAAATACTTTTCGGGACCTGGACTCAAATATTATTTGCATCTGGGACCGCGTGGTCCGTCATCCCCGATGTGAGCGGGTGGGGAGGGGCGAAGGAAGAGCTGGATACCCACACCCGTGTCCTCTCCTCCCACAGTCTCTAGAGGACCTGGAAGACCAAAAACGGAAAAAGAAGAAAGAGAAGATGGGCTTTGGCTCCATCTCCAGGGTGTTTGCCCGGGGGAAGCAGCGCAAGTCCCTCGACCCGGGGCTCTTCGACGGGACGGCCCCCGACTACTACATCGAGGAGGACGCGGACTGGTGACCCCCCGTGCCGGGCGGTGCCACTGTACATATCCCCCACCTGTGGACGTGTTACCTGTTGTCTTGGGAGCGATGCAGCTGTGTCGTAACTTCAGTTTTTCCCCTTTTTTTTTTTTTTTCTTTTTCCGTGTTTTTTTCATTTTTTTTTCCCATCCCGGTAACTCCTTTTGTTGTCGCTTCAGTTTGTCAGTTTTGGGGGGGAGGTGTTTTTTCGTTTTGTTTTGGGTTTGGTGGTTTTGTTTGTTTTTTTGTTGTTTTTTTTTTTGTCGTCGTTGTTCTTTTCTCCTTCTTCTTTTGACAAAACTTGAAACTTGAAGGACTGCTGTGTCTCTGTAAATACCAGAAATATCGTGCACTTTGTGCTTGTGACGTCTCCTGTCCGAAACCCGCTGTTTTCCGGAGCCCAGCCCGCGGGATGTCCTCGCCTGGGGACGAAGGACCTGCCCAGCTGAGGGACCTTAGAGGGAAAACACACAAAACCAACAACAACAACAAAAGATCTCCTTCGCTGTGATGTCTTCCTGGCCGAGCACCCGGGCTGGTTGTAACGCCTGCCGGTCTGGAAATAAGTGTTTTAACGTTCCTTTTTAGTTGTTTTAATTTATTTGCACAAACCCAGAGGAGCTATTCTAACTAAATTATTGCAGAAGTTTTGGGATTTTTATATTTTTCCACGTCGGTTGGGATGGGGTGGGAGGAGGAAGGGGGTGTTTGTACTGTATTGTCCTGGGAAGCTGCTGTTGGGGAGGGAAGGGGGGAATTGGGGGGTGTCGGAGCCGTGGACCCCCCCCACCCCGGGGCTCCCTCGGCTGCCCCAGGAGCACTTAACGCCTTGGAAAACGCAAACCTAAAAACGTGCCGGGAAATCCGACGGGGGGGAAGCTGGTGGGAGCTTTGCCTGCTGTTTTTCCCTGCTTTTGAGGGCCTCACCCTTTGCTTCAAGTAAAATTTAGGGGGATCCGGCATGAGCTGGGAGCAGGGGAAAGGGGATATCCCGAGATATATCCCTTATCCCAGGACGTTTCTCAGACAGGGCCGGCCACCCCACTCCAGTTTGGGATGTTACCGCCGCCATGGGGGGGGGGGGTGGGCACGGGGAAATCGGTACGAATTCCTGCCGGGGAGGTTTTTCTGGCTCTGGGGTGATTTTTGAAGCACAGGTGGAGCTTGTGCTTCCAAAAAAACCCCTTGGAAACGCCCCGAAACCACCTCCCCCGGCGCGGCGACCGCTTCCCCTCTCCACTAACACGCGCCCGCGCGCTCTCCGCTTATGCCAAGATAAGTACCTTATGCTTTAATGCTTATGATATAATTTTAAGCTCTTAAAAAAAAAAAATGTATTAAGATTTATTTAATGAACTATAATAGTGTATTATTTTTCTTAATCCCGACACGCGCCGCGCCCTGGTTGAGATAAAAAAGGGGTGTTTTGTCTCAAATCGCCGATGCCCTCGCGCCGTGTGTTCCTGCTCATGGGATGATGCAGAGAGGCCGTGGAGGGGGTGTCAGAGGGACCAGCCCCCCCAGGCTCCCCTGGGGTGGCAGGGCAGGCTTTGCCCCGTGGCATCTTTTCTCTGCAGAGAAGCATTTTTATACATTTTGTTCTTTTTTTTTGGGGGGGTGTTTTTTGTTCTGTTGTTTTTTTGGTTTTTTTTTTTTTGGTTCTCCTTGCGTTTTTATAATTTAAACTCTAAACCAACCAGAAGAGATGAGCAATCTCCTTGTTACCGAGTAGTTTCCTTTGCATTTCAGCTTTTTTGTAAATTAGGAAATAATTCTAAAAATTACTAAGAGGATGATTTATTTAAAAGAGAACTTCGCTAAATAGCATATGAATTATGGGTAACATTAGATTTAACTTTTCCCCCCGTGAGCGGGGGAGAATCCTTGAAGGCATGGATGCAAATATAAAATTATAAAAGATCTAAATAAAGCTTATTTTAAAGTACAGATGAACTCCACGTGGTTTTGTTGCTTGGCAGATGGAGAGCCTGGGCTGGTGTTGGGATTGGGGTGCAGGACACCCCGAATGCCACATGAATTTGGGGGGCTCCAGGGTGATGGGGGAATGCAGGAGAAGCTGGACCAGCTGCCAGGCAAGTGCTTGCACCTGGATGCAGCGATCCTGGCAGGAGGCTGGGACAGTCTCCATCCGTATAAAATGGGGATTTTCAAGGGTTTGAGGTAAGTAAAGATCTGGGAATGTGGGTGAACAGCCAGGAGATGTCCCCCTCACATACAGAAGGACAAAGAAAAGGAGAAGGGATGGAGAAATAAGAAAATGTTGTGCTCTAACTTTTATTAATGGATAAATTATTGATATTAATTTACAGATTGATAAATGATTATAATAATATATAATTATAGTTATAATAGTGGCAACTATAAATAATAAATAATAATTATTATTCCTATTATTATTTCAATTACACTGGTCACTTGTAGGGCTGTGCCAGCACTGCAGAGGGGCCTGACACCATTTTGGGGTCAATTGCTGTGTTTGCCAGAGCAAAGACAACTTGCAGTGATTTTCTTGTTCTTTGAGCCTACAATGAGGGTACAGATGAAGAGATGTACCTTTTCTTCTTTTTTTTCCAACAGAAACAGCCTTCTGGGTTTGGGAGAAGCTGCAGAGGAGGTAAGAGCCACCATCGTCTGAAATGGAGAGAGTTGAAGCAAAGAAAAATAGGAAAAACTCAGGAGAAGCCAGCTGGCTCTCCAGCAGCTGGAATCCAGCACTAATGGGAATTAAATGTGGCATTAAAGGGTAACTGCTGAGCACGGCAGACATGAGCTGGGCACAGACAGGAGTGGGATTTGCTGCATTTGAAGGAATTCCCTGCAAATACTTGGTGTTTCCCTTCGTGTATGGGATGGGGTGTGGGTGTGCATCCATCCCATCCGTGGTTTTAAAAGCTCTGCCCTTTGGGAGCCAGGGATGTGGCAGAGCTGTGGGTGTCACACCAGTCCTGGCAAGGCTTCTGCTGTTCACCAGTTCTGTCCCAGTGCCGTGGGGACCCTGCTGGACCCTGGGGAGGGGGACACGGGTGTCACCTCCTGCTCCAGAGCCACGGCAAGCAAAGGGACCTCATTCCCTGGATCTAGGAGTGATGTCCTGGGCTGAGGGGGGGCCTCCTTGGTGGCTTTATCCCTCCCAGTCTGC
>NW_016690378.1:925182-949454 GCF_001604755.1 Lepidothrix coronata | reverse complement strand
CCCCCTCACTTCAGCCTCATCCCTGCTGCATCCCTGCTGCATCCCCCTCACTTCAGCCTCATCCCTGCTGCATCCCCCTCACGTCAGCCTCATCCCTGCTGCATCCCCCTCAGTCAGCCTCATCCCTGCTACATCCCCGCTGTGCTGGGTGCTGCGCTGCTGCCACCGTGTGAGCAGTCCCCGAGTTTCTGCGCCCCGTGTCTGTTTGTTTAAGGTGTGACTCGCCGCGCTGGTGCACTTTGAACCGGGCACGTTGTTGTGCAGACGCTCACGAGCGCCTTTTCCCCCGTGAGGACTTTAGACCGAGAAAGGTCTAAAATATCCCAGCGCCCTGCCAGGGCACGGGGTGTTGTGTTGGTGGGATGGCTGGGGTACCCCACAGAGGGGGCACCCTGGGACTCCAGCACCCCTTTGCTGGTGTGTAAACCGGCCGTGCTGGTCCTGACACCATCTCTGCTGATGTTACCACCTGAGCCGTGTTTACCTGCCGTGCCACAGCCGTGCACTGGTGGGTAACGTGTGGGTCAGGAGTGGGGTTGAGAGGTCAAACAGGGGTGAGTCTGGGAGGTTTCCTGCCTTGGCACTGACTCACCCCATGGCTTTAGCAGGTGATCTCGGCTCCCCGGGCTAGATTTTCGGTGATAAAGAGCTGAACTGGTATACACCAGACAGCTGAATAAATCATCAGGAGGTTGGTGGGGTTTAAGATGGGGTCGGTCACAGAGTGTGGGTGATGGTGATATCTCCCCAAATGCTGGTGTCAAGGGCCACCACTGAGGCTGTGGGTTTATTGCTCGGGATTGCTGAAATTCAGGAATGTGCCTGTCACTAATTCGCCCATTTTCAGTGTTTTCCCTGAAGGTGTCTTCTACTGCTGCTTCTTGTGTATGAAGCCAATGCTGGAAGTGCCTTTGAGTCCTTGCCTGCACAGCCCAGGGGATCAAAGGGGATAACTTTGATGCAGTTATCCTTTGGGATATCCTGCTCTGCCATTGTCCCCACAGCAGCCCCTGTCCTTGGCTTCCCACTGCCCCGACCTGACACCCCCACAAACACCTGCAGCAGCACAGACCAAGTGGCTCTGCTCCATCCAGCCGGGACACCAGAGCTGCGATCAGCCCCATATCCAGGTAGGAAGGTTTCCTTGGAGTTTTATCATCACTGGTGAGTGATTTCCCAGCACTTCCCCATTCTTGGGCACAAGCCCTCGCTCACCATCTGCTCCTAATTCTGAAAAGCTACATTAAATGTCTGCTCAGCTTTTTTAAATACCCACCTGCACGACACCACCGGAGCTCTTCTCTCCCAGCCCTGTTACCCTCAAACCCTGGATCTCCTATTCCCGAGTCCCTGACCAAGGCAGAGCTTTCCCCGAGGGGATGCAGCAGCCCCCGGGTCGGCTCCGGGAGGAAGCAGCAGGTTACCGATTATTCTCTCTGTTAAACACGGCAGCTTTATTTACGCTGTTTTCCAGGTTGCAGACGTGCGTGTGCTTGAAATGCAGACGGTGACCTGGCGCGGTGGTTGAACTGGTTGTACTGGAACCGCCGAGCTCTGCGCCACGTCCCGGGGCCGCCGGCTCCGCTCCTGGCCGGGAGATGCCGGCAGGTCACACCCTCCCACCGGGAGCCTGCGGAAATGCCTCCCGAGTGGCTGGTTTTCCTCCTTTTTCCCACTTGCATGGCAGGTTCCCAGCCTGCAGCCCCGGCAGGGACTCTCTAAACTGGGGTGTAGAAACTCAGGCATGATGAAGAGAGATACCAGTATGGACCAGTGTGTATGGGCCGGGCTGGGAACTGGGATGTGAGGGAGCCCATCATGGAGCAGGCTGGGATGGACTCTTATCCTGGGGGCAAAGCTGGGGCTCTGCCGTGTTCCATTATATATAACATATTTATATATATATATTGTATTTCTGGTGCTAATTAGCTGCTAAGTCTCTCTCTAATCATAGAATCCCAGAATGGTTTTGGTTGGAAGGGACCTTAAATCTCATCCAGTTCCACTCCCTGCCATGTGCAGGGACATCCTCCACTATCCCAGGTTGCTCCAAGCCCCATCCAACCCGGCCTTGAACACTTCCAGGGATGGGGCAGCCACAACTTCTCTGGGCAACCTGTGCCAGGGCCAAACCACCCTCTTCCTATTCCTTCTAATGTAATCTAGATCTAAATAGATATTCTAATCCTAATGTAGATAGACATCCTTCCTCAACACCCTCTTCCAATTTCTTCCTATCTAATCTAGATCTACCCCTTGTCCTATCACCCCATGACCTTGTTATATATCATAAAATATATACGTGCAGTCTGGTGGCTCTGCTGACCTGACTCCCAGGGATGGGCTTTCCCTCTTTCTGGACAAGCCATCCAACTGCAGGTATCCAGGAGCAGCGTGTCACCCAGCGCAGTGCTTCTGGCTCGATGTTGGAAAGGTTTGGAGGAATCCTGGGATATGACCGGGCTTTCAGTGGTGACTTTATAATACATGCTGAGCACTTTTGAGCAGGAAAAAGCAAGGAAAACTGCCAGTGAGCCATTTCTGCCTCCAAGGCAAGGTAATGTGAGCCCCTGGCACCTCTGCACGTACCAGGGCATCAGATGCCCTTCTGAAAGGCCCTTTTGTTACCTGCTGGTGGGTCCAGTGGGGCTTCAGTTCCCCCTTTGGCATTCCTGTGCTCTGTATCCTGCATATCTGGCTGGATAAACACCCTGGAGAGGTCGCAGCCTGCCCTGGACTGGGCAGGGAGTGTTTGCAAGGGGAGGAGTTGAGCTGCCATAGATAAATCCCCACACTGGGATGGCTGCTGGAGCTGGAAAGGCGAGACCAAGAGATGGATGTGAATGTGTTATGCCCCAGAGGAGTGTGTGGAAGGGAAGGGCAGGTGCCTTAGCAGCCATCCAAGGGGTCCGAGCAAGCCCCTCCCGCCTTGATCCTGCTCCACTGCCACTGAAAAGCCCATTTCTGGCCAAAATTCAGCTTTGTGGAGTGGGAACCTGAGGAGCCAAGTTATGAATGTCCCCTCTGTGCTCACAGTCTCCAGGGCCTCTCTGCAGGGGGGTGACCTGGCTCGGAGCTCTCCCTGCGCCGGATCGGGGGCAGTCAGTGCGTGAAGTCCGTGTTCCCCCTGCTTTCTTATACAGAAAATAATTCCCTGTTATATCTCCTGACTGACAGAGCTGCTTGGGATGACAGGTCTGTGTTTGACCCAGGAAGGTGGGGCAGGAGAGGAGGAAGTTTGCCTGAAGTGGGGTGAATTTGCCTGAGCCGACGGGCCAAGCCAGAAAATGCAAAACAATCCGTACGAGGGAAAAAAAAATAAATATGCAGCTGTGCTTAATAACTGTTTCTTTTTACAGAACAGCTCTCGGGATGGCTCTTTGATTAGAGGAGGAAGGTATCGCTGCCGTGCGCCGGGGCAGGTGAGTCAGTGGAGAATACTGTCAGCTTCAAGAGGGACTGTGCTGGGAGGGAGGGATGCAGGGAAGCAGGGGGGGTTTCCCAAGAATCCTGAACACCAGTGGCCCCGAGGCAGGGCTGTGGTGCCGCTGAATCACGCCAGGAGATGTGACAAGTTTCGTTGGGTTCGTGATGGCTTTTGCCTTTGCAAGGACTTGCAGGGCTTAAGGGACAGGAAAAACTGCAGTGTCATCTCTGACAGAATTTGAGTCTTTGTTGGTGTTTATTATTATGGCTGGGTGTGAGAAGGGCCTGGAAAAATGCATCACAGTTGTTGTTGGGATGGCATTCGGGGAGAGGTGACACTGGACACGGCATTAGTTGCAACAGGTTTTGCCAAAGCTCAGGTCTGGTCCCTGCAGTTCAGTCTGGAAACCACGGGACTGTCTGGCTATGAGGACAAGGCACATGGCCAGTAGCCATGGTGAGGGCCATGCCCGGAATGGCTCTTCCTGGCAAGCAGGTGGTTAACTGTGACTGTTTATAGAGGGCAGCAGACTGATAAAAAGCACTTTCCAGGCTCCCTGGGAGCACAGGCTTTGTGGGGATGTCAGCTTTGCCTTGGTGAATGGAGTGATGAGCCTGAGCAGTTGGGTTCCTCAAAACAGGACCTCTGCACACAGAGTTGGGAACTGATAGAGGAAAGGCTCCACACAAGCTGGTTTCATAATGCAGATGCCTCACAAGCTGGGTTTTAAACTACAGATTGAAAACTAAAACTTTAGTTAGATGTTGGGAAGAAATCCTTCCCTGTGAGGGTGGGGAGGTCCTGGCACAGGTTGCCCAGAGAAGCTGTAGCTGCCCCATCTCTGGAAGTGTCCAAGGTTGGGTTGGACGGGGTTTGGGGCAGCCTGGGATAGTGGAAGGTGTCCCTGTCCAAGGCAGGGGGTGAAACTGGACGGGCTTTAAGATTCCTTTCCAACCAAATTATTTTGAGGTTCTATTAAACTGGAGATGGGGGCTGTGATGTTTAGAGCAGGGGCTGCACAGTGCTCCGAGGAGGTGACCCCATCGGCATCCCCGGCTGGGACCCGCACCCGGTTTGGGGGGGGTGTCTCCCCGATGGTTTGGAGGGGTCTCCCCCATGGTTTGCGGGTCTCTGCGGTGGTTTGAGGGGGTATCCTCGCTGCTGCCCCCTGCGCTGTCCCGGTTTCCCGGAACAGAGCCCGGGGAGCGGCGGGGCCGGTCCCGGGAAGCGCCGCCCCGGGAGGGCCGGGCCGGGAGGGCGGAGCGGCCCCGCACGGACCCTCCGCAGCCGCCGCCGGGAAGGTACGTGGGGCTGGGGGGAGCCGGGAACCGACGGGACCCCCTGGGCCGAGCAGGGACGGGACCGCCGGGCTGGGACCCACCGGAGCGCTGGGAGCCGGGAACGGGGCGGGCTGGGCTCGGTCCCGCCGGGAACGGGGACCGGGAGGGCGTCGGAGTCACGGGCTGGGCTGGGATAACCTCCAAAGTGCGGGGAACACCGGGAAACAGGGGGAAACACGCCACAAAGCAGGAGCAAACCCCCCCGAAGCGGGGGAAGTCACCCCCGAAGCGGGGGCTGGGCACTGGAGGGTCGGAGCGCCGGGGTTTGGGGGGCAGCGGTGCCCCTTGGGGACACCCCAGGGTTTGGGGTCACCCCTTGGGGACACGTGGGCTCGGGGCGCCTTCCTCGGCCCTTGTGAGCATCGGGGTGGCCGCGCTGAGCGTGGGGGGAGGAGTGGCTGCCGTTTTGGGAAGGATTCAGCTGGCACTTCAGGGAAGGAGCGTTTCGGGCCGTTTTGGGAAGGATCGGCAGCAGGGACGGTGCCAGGTGACCCCCACGCCAAACCCGCCGGTGTCTCGCAGCCGGGTCCCGTGGGTGGCAGCTCAGCAGGAGTGTCACGGATCACGAGCCCACGGCTCGGGTACGTCCGTCCCCGGGAAGGTGCGGGGACCGTGTGTGAGCCAGGAAAGCAAACAAAGCCAAGGAGAAGGAGACCTGCGCAGGGCAGGTCTGGGCCGGGCGCCGGTCAATGGGGGCTCAGCTCTTCCTGTCATGACATTCCTGCTGAAGAAAGAGCGGCCTGGAGGCTTTGAGGGTTCAGCAGAGCCACAGGTGTCTCACAAGTGGTTGTGTACTGACGCTGGTATTTGATTTTTGGAGGTGACGGGGTGGGGGCGAGCGTTGCTGTGTAGCTGGGTTTGTTGGGAAATGTGGATGTGGGAGCAGAAACCAGCAGTTCCAGGAGTTTGTCCCATGGGAGACGGGCTGCCCTCGCCTCTGCATAGCGGATGAAGCCTGAGAGAGGTGAAGCTGCACCAAGAGGTGTGGTCCTGGCTTTCCAGCTTAAAGCTCTCTGGAGCAGACCTTGGCCACTGCCTGATGGGATGTGGCCACAACACATCCCTCTACAGCATATCCAAGCATCCTGCAGCCGTCCACAGCCCTGGGTATCTTGGCATGACAGCCAGAAAGGGAAACCTCCCAGGTGTCAGTGAGGAACATGTGGGTGTGGGGCTGGTGAACCCAGCCCTGGACTGAGGTGACTCGGAAGTATGTGACATGCCTTTGATTTTAGCTGTGTAATTACACGGGTGGGAAAACCCTTAGGAAGGCAAGTGCCCGGGGAAGGAGGAATGTTTGGCCACGGGTGCCCTGAAGAGAGCTGAGTGTCGGTGTTCGGCGCCGTGGCGGTGCCACGAGGAGATGCCAGGGGGCCAGGGCTGGGCAGGGCTGTCTGCCTGCACTCCAGCAGGAGTCTGGGAGGAGGGATCCCTCCAGCAGCCTGGGTATGTGTCTGTCTCCCAGTGCTGCTCCACACTTTTCTTGTTCCCTGTGTATTTAAGAGGCAGAAACTGGTGTCGAGGCTCTGCGGAAGCAACTGAATATCCTTGTATGAGCAGTGCAGGTGGCATGTAGTGACACAGTTCCCAGAAAACCTCCATCCCTATCAAAATACCTGTGCCCACGCTGCGGAACGCTCCTGCTTTGTGCCTGGCTGCTCTGTGTCCCTTGGCTACCCAGCCAGCTCCGTGTGCCCTGGCATCACCTCTCGCTCCCTTCCTGCCTTGTGGGCTCCTTAGCCATCCACAATAGGTTTTATTTGTGGGTCACACTTGTTGGAGAACCTTTTGAAAAAGCATGGGGAGAGGTGATGCTGCATTGGGGTAAAAGGTGTTGCTGAAAATCCTGTGTGAGGATGAGGAGGGTGGTGCTGGCGAGGCCGATGGCAGTGTGATGTGTCGGGTTAGTGGCTTTCAGCAAGGGGAGATAAGGCTCCAAGGGCTGCTGTGGTGTCACAGGAGCTGCTTAGAGCACTCCAGGAGGGCTGTGAGGAAGCAGGAATGCTGGGTTTGGCTTCGGAGGGCATCAAAAGGGCAGATGGATAATGTCTCTGAGTGCTGGAAGGCTCTGGAGGAGAGTGTGTTATCTGGGTGTTCTCTGGCATGGAGACGGGGAGAGGTCCTAGAACAAAAACCAGGGGGAGGCTGTGGAGGAGTGGCTTTATCTCAGAGGAAACAGCAGATTAGGAGAATTTAAAAAAGAAATAAATCCAAGCTCAGAGGTGCACAGTGGCGCCCAAAGGAAAGCAGAAGGGAGAAGGAGTCAAAGTGCTGGGATTTCCCCAGGCAGGCGTGCTTTCCCAGGCCTGGGCACACAGGGAATTCAGCTCCCCAGAGAGAGGTGAGCACCTCAAACCCCCATCCCTGGTTTAGCAGAGCCGGGCCTGGAGGCCTTAGGCTGGCACTAGGTCCCAGTGTGAGCCTGGCTCAGGAAAAGCCAGGGGACACTGTTCACACGGTGGCTGGGACACAGCAAGGGCTCGCTGACCTGCTGTGAGCCGGTGCCAGCACAGCCTCGGTGCCCACAGCAGCACATTGTCCCCAGGAATAAATGGCAACGTCCTGAAACACAAACGTAAAAGGACTCTCTGTCCCTGTCCATTACCGCTTTCCAGCAGGCGCCGCTCGGATGGATGTAATGGAATTATGGGGAGAAGAGAGTCTGGGAGGCAGTTTCTTATATCTCAGTGGCAAAGGTCAAGGCAATGGCTGCTGCAGAGTCATGATTACAGCTCAGGAGTACGGCTACTGTGGCCTGTGTGAGCCCTGCCACTTCAGAAAGCCTTGGCAATTCCCGGAGTTCCGAAGGATGCAGCACAGGGAGATGGCTTGGGAATGGTGTCGTGGACACGGGGTGTTTTGTGTGCCCTGTCACTGTGGCTGTGGGGGCCACGGCCAGCCGGGTGGATTGCAGCATCCTGAGCCCGGGAATGGGCTTTCCCGGGACGCCCTTGTTTTGCAGGAAGTGGCAGAGTCAGGGTGTCCCGTCCCCCCCAGCTCCCTCTGGAGTGGGAGAGGGGGAGAGCCTTGGGCAGGGTCTGAGGAAAGCACCGCTGCTCTCCCAGCGCTGACTGCGAGGTGCAGCCGAGGAGGGGTTGTTAAAAATGAAGCGTAAGGAAAAAAGAGGGTTAAATAGCTCTTAAATGTCTGCAGGGAATGTCGGGAGTGATGGATGTGGATGCATTCTTTTGTGCTCTAGGCAGGAAGTGTAAGCAAAATGTGGAAAAGCCCTGATGGTCTGCACGGGGCTGCCCCTCCAGGTTTCTATTCCCTGATGGGATGCTCTAAAATGGGTTGGGATTTGTCCAAAAGATCAGAAATTGGCTAAATCAGCAACGATGCTGCTTTTCCTGGCTCTGCTGGATTTCTCTGGGTGTTCCCCACATTCCTTGGGCTGTATCTGGCAAGAAACATCCCTGTTCCTGGGACAGGTGTAAGGGGGCAGCAAGAAGGGCCAAAAAAACAAAAAGAGAAACTGTGGCAGGGGGTTGGAACAAGATGCTCTTTAAGGTTCCTTCCAACCCAAACTGTTCTGGGATCCTGTGAAAATATCATCCATGTCCTGAGTGTCATTTTTCCAACCCCACATGGAGTTTTGTGCTCCTGGTGGGTTGGGCCCTTGTGTAATGAGGGCCACTGCAGGAACGAGCTGCTGAGGATGTGTCAAGGTCAGCAATTAGCAGGGAAGGGGGTTAATGAGCAGGTTGTCTGGGTGGAAGCATGAGGAAGAAGGTAGAGCCTTGTAATCTAACAGAGAGGAGACTCTGGGATCCTTGGATAGTTAGAGAATGGGTTTATTTTTTTTTTTTTTTTAAATTTCCAAACAATTAGTTTTGGTTTTTATGACCAGTGCTGGGGTTGCACCCTGGTTTTGGGAGGCAGCTCCGAGGGGATGTGTTGCTCCATGGAGGTGTGTTGGGAGCCATGCACTGTTCTCCAGTGACTCCTCGGGAGCAAAGGAAGCCCTGGAGCTCATCCCATGTCACTGTGTCGGGGTTTGACCTGTTCCCTGAACTGCAGACTCATCTCTTGTGATCCCGTGACAAAGGTGTTGCTGCTGGAGCGTGAGCTGGAAGGTGATGTCATGGGAGGGGAAAAATCCAAAGGTTGTGGAGGGCAGAGGAGCGTGGGCGCTGCTGTGGGCAGCGGAGGGTGTCGGGCTTCCTTGTCAGTCAGCCAGTGGGGCTGGCATTTCTCTGGGAGCACGGGGATATGGGGCATGATCTAGGGCTGACCCCCTTGGGTGGGTCTGTCTCCCATGGAAGGGAAGGTGCTCCCTGCTGCTGTTCCACCTGGGTGCCTGTGCCAAAGCCTTCCGGGCACATCCAGGCGTGGTGGCGTGTGGTGCTGAGAACAGGCTTACCCCGAGCCCTCCCATGCCCAATTAACACTTGGAAATGTCCCAAGAAAAGTCAGGAAGCGTCCCTGGGCTCTGGCAGCCTGCAGGATTTGGGGAGAGGTGTGGGAAGCCCGGAGGAGCTGTGGATGCCCCTCTGGCTTTGAAGGTACACCAGTGGAGTTTAATGATTTGAAATCCTGGTGTAAATCATTGTCAGGGCAGGGCACGGGAGTGTGGGGGACAAGGTGGAGGGGGTCTGGCTGCAGGGAGGATCCCATGCTGTGGGCAGAGGGAAAGGGAATGGGGCTGGAGGGGGCTGGAGCACTCAGGCACTGCTTGCCCACCTGCTGGGGACAAACTTTTCAGCAGGGCCTGTTGTGAAAGGACAAGGGGAGATGGTTTTAAAGTAAAAGAGGGTTGATTTAGTTTGGATATTACGAAGAAATTCTTCCCTGTGAGAGTGGGGAGGCCCTGGCACAGGTTGCCCAGAGAAGCTGTGGCTGCCTCATCCCTGGAAGTGTCCAAGGCCAGGTTGGACGGGGCTTGGAGCAACCTGGGCTAGTGGAAGGTGTCCCTGCCCATGGCAGGGGGTGGAACTGGATGAGCTTTAAAGTTCCTTCCCACCCAAACCATTCTGTGACTGAGGGATGAGCATCCAGACAGCTCTGGGGATGCTGGACCTGAGACAGAGGCAGCAGTAGCTCCCTTCTCCAGCTGTGATGTCAGGGCATCAGGATAGCTGTTGGATCAGAGATAGAAGCAGCTCTGGAAAGCCAGGAGAGCAGCTAATTCAATGGAGATACAGACTGGAATAGCAAGTCTTCTGTTTTAATCTGATTGCTGGGCTGCAGGGTAGCACTGTGAGGCATCTGTGGAAAACTTCCAGGCACAGAGGTGACGTAGGAGCTGAAATCCTGCCACTTCCAGGACTGAGGTGCCTGAGGGAAGCCGCAGAGATTGTGAACAGGCACAGAGGTTTAGACACCATGGGTAAATGCAAGCAGCCCTGTGTGTGTTCTCTGCCCACTGTGGGTGCAACAAAATTTTCCTGCCCCAAGGCCATCCCAGCAGTTCTCAAGTGAACTCCTGGCTGGCCAATGTGTTTGTGATGAGGATGGGAGCTCGTTTGGATCCACAGGTAAGGAGAAAAGCCCACAGGGCACAAATGGAGAATGAAACCTTTGTGTGGGAGGGCAGAGGCCAGTGCTGGGACCACCAGTCACAGTGTAAGGGCTTGGGTGGGAGGATGGCTCTTGGAATGCTGGTGAGGACATTTCAGATGCAGAGTTTTCCACATCTTCAACAGGTGTTCACTGGGGTGGAATTAAAGCTGGGATCAGGGGATGCCCTCCCCGAGGAGCACACAGGGCAGCAGCCTGGTGCTGGGGCTGGGCACAGTGCTGAGCTGTGCCATGGGGAACAACGGGCTTGCCCCATCCTGCCTCCCAGCAACTCCCTTTGGGCAGAGCTCAGCAGCTCATGTGTGTCCCATAACCCAGGACAAACCACAGGAGCCAAGACTCTGCCCTGCCTGGACCCACACGGGTCTGGGGATGTGTCCAAAGGGGCTGGGACACCCCTGTGGGAGTATCCCCAGCCATGCTGGGCACCAGCAGTGAGCAGGGAAGTTTCTCTGCAGATTCCTCCTCTCCGGGCTTGTGTGCATGTCTTTTCCTGCTGGAGCTGGTCTGTTTTCTGGGAGTGCTGCTCTATTCTGGCCCTTGACCCTGCAAACTGGGCGTGCACTCAAGCTAAACAAGCAAATATGCAGCTTTTGAGCCGGAGGGTTGAGCTGGAGGGTGTGTAGGTGATGTGGATACAGCACCTACAGCAGCACAGCCCAGGGTGACCTCGAGCCCAAACCAGCGTCCAGAAGCCAGGGAGTGAAGGAGGGATCCCTGGCATGGTCTTGGCACATCCATAAAGCTGCGAGGCTTTATGTGGATGTTCTGCTGTGAGGGTCACAGCACCCGAGGTCAGGGAAGTGAGTGGGCCGGAGATGTGGCTCCATGAGTTTATATTTAGAAAACGAGCACGTCTGGTCCTGGCAACTCAGAAAACATCCAGTGGAGGCAGTGGAGGGGGAGTTCCCACCCGTGGCTGGCTGGTCGGGAATGCCAGTGCTCAGACATTCCCATGGGATGCAGCCAGGGCACTCACCACCCGTGTGTGTGTTGCTGCAGGGAGGGTGAGCACCGACCTGAAGTGAGCTCAGGGCCCTACAGGGCTTCACCATCCCGGCAGCCGTTGCTGGCAGCAGCTGGGGGAAGCCACAGGGTCGGGTTGGCTGGGAGAGAGGCAGTTCTGGTTTCTGTTCTCCGGGAAGGAAGGCATCGCAGGGCAGGCAGCCAGCGCCGTGAGCAGCCCTGCTCCATCCCAGTTGTAGGGAAAGGGAGAAGCTGTTCAGCTAGAGATGTGTTTCTCAGCGTTTCCAGGTTGGTTTGCATTGACAAGGGCTGTTGAAGTTGATTTGGGTGGCCTTTTTTGGTGCTGTGAAGACTTCAGTTATCACACTCCTAAGGACGGGCAATCTAAGCCCTTAGCAAGCATCAGTAATTTGATTGTTTCCAAAGGTTGGTGATTATCACGGCTGAGAAAGTAGCAAAGGGCGGGGATGGGAATGGCCAGCAAGGATCCAGCTGCCTTGTTATATCCCAACGTGCTCTCCACAGGCAGGGCAGGGTGAGATTTCCAGTGTTACATAAATGAAACAATATCATCGTGGCTACTATGACTGCACAGACTTTGCATTTTGCCATGGACTAACCATCACTTTCCTTCTCTTCCCAGAGCTCATATCCTGCCCGGGGAGGGCATGTTAGCAGGGCTGCAGCCCCCCTGCCCCGAGCCATGCTGTGAGGAGGGGACAGCCCGGCCATCCAGCAGCAGGAATGATGGCCCAGTCCCGGGCCAACGGCTCACACTACGCCCTGACAGCCATCGGGCTGGGGATGCTCGTCCTCGGCATCATCATGGCTGTCTGGAACCTCGTCCCGGGCTTCGGCCCCCCCGAAAAACCTGCCACCCACGCCGGGAACAGCAGCAAACCCGACCGTGGCTCCAGGGGCATCTTGAAGAGCAAGACCTTCTCGGTGGCCTACGTGTTGGTGGGAGCAGGGCTGCTCCTGCTCCTGGTCTCCCTCTGCCTCAACGTCCGGGACAAGAAGAGGCAGAGCGAGGAAATCGCCATCGCCCACGTGCAGCGCCACGTGTCTGTGGAGCCCTCGCAGCAGGAGGACAGGTGAGGTGTTCCAGGGAGAAAGGGAGCGGGAGCGGGGGTAGGAATGACACCAGGGGCTGTTGTTGCAGCTCAGTGAGGTCTGGATCAAGGAGAGGAAGGCTGGTGGCAGCGTGTGCTGAAATAAGCAAGCACATGTCGTGGTTTGGGGTTCTGCTGTGTCCTGGAGATGGGAAAGGAATGACTCCAGCTGTATTTATGGAGCTGTGTAGGTGGAAGGGAGCCTTGTTGGTGTATAAAATGGGGTCTAGACAGAGCTGTGGCCAAGCCAGCGTTGCTGAGATGTGTCACTCCTGGCTGGGTTGGCACATGGGAGTGTGCTGAGAGGGAACACGGTGGGAGGGTGATGGGTGACACAGAGAGCAGGCTGGGAGAGGAGCCGGAGGTGCAGCAGAGGTGCTGTCTCACTGGGTGCAGCCGATGTGCCCAGCAGCCTTGGAGGCTGGCCATGGAGTTTAGACCTGGTGAAAGTCTGCAGGGCTCTGCTGTTTGCTCAGGGATCTGCATGGAGCAGAGCAAAGGCTGCTGCTGCAGGGACAGGCTGGACAAACACGGGTGCAGTTCCCTGTGCAGAGGGAGGCAGGGAGGTGTTGGGACAATATGGGATACAAGGGGGCAGGAGAGGATGATGGCTCTGCTGGCTGTTGTCAGGGTCTGCAGATCCACCCAGAAAACCAATTTTCCCTATTAGATTGAAAAGATAACTTCACAATGCCAAAGAAATGGCAAATGTTGATGTGCAAACCTGTGCATAGACAGTGACATAGTGCAGGGCTAAATCTCTTTGCAGAATCTCTTTGCCTCAAGGTACCCAACCCAAAAGACATCAGAACAACGAAGGAAGATAGGTGATGTCCCTTTCAAATGTATTTTGACTGATTTTTGAGAGAGGAGGAGAGAAATTGGTATTCTTTTGAAGGAATAATTCACTGCTAGGCAATAGAAAAGGGGTTTGTGGGCAGAGATCAAAGATGAGCATATGACATAAGGAAACAAAATGTGTCTGAACATAAGTGGGGTCATGGTTTTTTCTGTCAAGCAAAAAGGGGCCGGTATATAATGCAGAAGGGCAAATAATTAGTTAAGCCTTTGAGGGTGGGGTGGTTTTATTCTTTCCTCTCCATCCCCTACCCACAGCAAAGCTGAAATGATGTTGTGCCCACAGCCTTAACTCTCTCCCCTCCAGTCAAGAAGAGGATGAAGACGTGTCTTCCCAGTACTACGTCCCCAGCTACGAGGAGGTGATGAACACGGGCTACTCGGAGCCCAGAGACTCGGACAGGAGCAACAGGCTGAGCGTCTCCCTGCCCTCCTACGAGTCTCTGACGGGGCTGGATGAGAGCAGCCAGGCTCCAGGAGCTGCAGGCACGGAGCCAGGCACGGAGAGACAGCCCAGCCGGCACAGCTCCCGCCTCAGCAAGCGCCTGAAGCCGCTGAAGGTCCGGAGGATCAAGTCAGAGAAGCTGCACCTGAAGGACATCAGGCTAAACCTGGACCAGGGGAACAGCACCGTCCCTGTCACGATAGAGCCCCTCACCCCTCCGCCCAAGTACGAGGAGATCCAGGAGAAAGCGCCGGTGAGCCAGCAAATGCCTTAAATGAAAAAAAAAAAGGAGGGATCTGTGATGCTGCTGGGTTGAGGGTTTTTATAAACCCACCGGGCCAAGAGGGGCTTGGTCTGTGGGTGCAGAAGCAGCCAGGGCTCCCTGGAAGCTGCCACGTGGAGGATGTGATGGGTGTGGTAGCACTGCAGCACAAGGATGGGACACTTTTTCCCTGGGACTGGGTTTTACAAAAGACTGTGGGGAAAGAAGCCTGAATGCCACAGGTTCTGCTGCTCTGAAGTAAATGAAGGCTGGATGTACCAAAAGTGTCACTTATTGTGTTTGATATAAGACCACCCAATGCATCCTCTCACCTCCTCTGCCTCTCACCTCCAGCAAGACTTTTCCAAGCCACCAAACTGATGCTGAAGAAGGATTTTTCCAAGTGGAAAAGCGAAATGTTCCTTTTTTTGGGGGTGTCTTTTCTTTCTGAGGAAGGGAAAGCGCGTTGCCAGAGCAGCACCACGGCTTTCCCCCCCTCCCAGCTGGGTTGGGCTGGTGGCCCAGGGCCAGCCCTGACTCCTGCCAAGGTCTCTGCTGGCTGGTGGGAAGCAGCTGAAAGGGGCCCCGTGCTCCTCGGGTAGAGGATGGATTTCCTGCCTCAGTTGCTTTCCCTGTTGTGTTTTGTGCTCCATTCGAGGGGAGTGGGTGACTCGGGGGGGTTTGGGAGCTGCACCAGTGCCAGGGGTGCAGGGTGAAACCACTGCTGGGCATCCTGTGCGGGCAGACTGGGGCTGAATAAATGTTTTGTACGTTGTGTTTGTGTGTGTGTGCACTCGTGGGTGGTTGGTCCTTCCCAAGGTTTATAATCCGTCGGCTGTTGTAAGGGAGATGCTCCATAGGCATCCCAGCTCCATGGGCATCCCAGCTCCATGGGCATCCCAGCTCCATAGGCATCCCAGCTCCATGGGCATCCCAGCTCCATGGGCATCCCAACTCCATGCTGGCAAAGCCACTGGCCCCAAAGTCATCAACACATCCATCCACAGGCTCCCTTGGATGGTCTGAGAGGGATGTGGAGGTGGCTTTGTTGGTGTGATGCTGATATTGATGTTATCATAGAACAATAGAACCACTTAGGTTGGAAAAGATCTCCCAAGAACATCAACCGTTAACCCAGCGCTGCCAAGTCCACCACTAAACCATGTCCATGTTATGGACTGGTCAGCAGAGGTTGACTTGATGCTGTGGTTGATATGAGAGGAGTCCAAGTGACCAAAATGAAGGCAAAGATATGCTGGTCCAAATCCATCCAACAGATGGATTATTGTTAATGGTTATTTCCCATTGCATCTCTCAGTTTCTGTTGTTGCATCACAGGAGTTTCACTTTGCTGTGCCCCGAGGCACCTTCTCAGATGGGCAAAATAACCTCATTAACTAAGGGACTCTCTTACTGAAGAGAAGGAGACAAAGCAGAATATACCCCAGATAGAGGGATGTGGGGTGGGGGGTCCCGTGTGGGTGTTGCTGAGGGGATGTAAAGGTGGTGCAGCTCCTTGGAGGTTGTGTCCCAGGCATGTGTGCCCCTGAGAACCCACTGGGAATGAAGTCCTCTCCCTTTAGTGAAGAAATACAGCCCTAACAGTTGTCCTAGAAAATCTGGGCGAATAAAGTGAAGTTTCTTGTCTGAGCAGTTGGAAGGTGAAGTTTTATTGAGCTTCTTTGCCAGAAAATCCCATTTGATGAAATAGACTGGCAAAAACATCATCTTTCCCAGTGTCCCATGTAGGAAAAGAGCTGAAAGACTGCCATGAAGTGCAGTGACTGCAGTGACATGAGCTGTGACTCATGCAGAAGTTATACCAAAAATGCCCAAATGGCTAATGAGCATCTCTGGCTACTTTCCTGCTTGTCCTTCGATGGTATTTGGGAAGCAAAGGGAGATGTGGGATGCTGAGAAGTGCAGGAGCCATGACCATCATTATCCTAGGATGGCTTATCCCTGAGGCACTGTAAGGGAATGGTTATTCCTGAAGGTGAGGGTGATGGAGAAGAGGGTGGAGAGAGCACAGCTGTCTCTTCCACACACACCTAACAGCAAATTCATCTTACCCCAACCTCAGGCTGGTTGTCCAAGGTGGACCACACTAGTAGGTGAGAAATCAGGATGTGTTTAACATTGCACTTGTGTCTCAGCGTCTCCAGAAGGTAACTCACATTCCAGGACAACTTGTGAGTTCAGCCTGGAGAAGAGAAGGCTCCAGGGAGACCTTAGAGCACCTTGCAGTACCTAATGGGAGCTCCAAGAGAGCTGCAGAGGGACTTTGGACAAGGGCCTGGAGTGACAGGACGAAAGGGAATGGCTTCAAACTGACAGAGGTTTGCAGAGCTCTTCTTTGCAAAATCTTCCACTTCTTCCTCAAAATTAACGAGATGATTAATTAATTAAATTAATTTTTTTTTTTATTAATATGATAGAATCTTGCAGGACTGGAGAGGCCAAACTGGGGGGTGTTAGTGGCAAAGGTGGGGGGGTTTCCCTTTGTCTGCTGAAAAAGAGTTCCTGACAGCCTGGGACCAAGGAATATGGATGGAGAAGCACTGATGGGTGAGAGCGTCCCCATCACCTGGCAGCAACATTTATCCCCTTGCCCGTGGTTGCAAAACGTGTTTGTGTGTGTGTGTGTGTGTGTGTGTGTGTGCATGATATTAAATAAAAAAAACAAGTCAAATGGGGACTCAAAGGTTCTTTGGCAGCCCTGGCAGGTGGCAGTGAGGTTTGTGATGCACATTCCCACGTGTGTCACCAGCTGGCACCGAGAGCTGCGGCCGCGCCGGCGCGGAGCTCTGTTGTGCTGCCAGGCCAGTTGCTTGGAAAAAGGAGAAGGAGGAAAAAAAAACAACTAAACAAAACAAAGGGGAAAAACTCACCCAGACAGGCAGCAGCGGGCCCCAGCGTGGCTGAGGTTTCCAAGGCTACTGCCAGGCTGCAGCGGCACTGCTGGCTGGGACAGAGCCGCTTTTGGGGTCATTTCGCACAGTTTTTAGTGTTTGAGTTGTTGGGGCCGCTCGTGGCTCAGGTTGGGTGTTGGGTGGGGGGGTTGCTGAGTGAGGAGTTGGGATTTTTTGGGGAAGCCTTGCAGGTTTGGGGGTTGGGCAATGAGAGCCTTTCTAAAGAGCTCGGAGGGGTGTTTCCAGCTGAAACCCCACACCACGACCATCGGGAGCCACAGAGGGGCCGACATCGTCCTGCAGGTAGGGGCGGGGCAGCTGATCATCCTAAAGCAGAGGGTGGTTTGGATGCAGGGAGGAGGGCTTGCTGGAGTCCTCCATGCAAAGTGTGGTGGGATTTATGACCAGAAAGGGGGCTTGGCAAAGCGGGGACAAACCTGGAGCCACCTCCAGCAGCGTTCCCTGCCTGCCCATTGCCCGCTCCCAGTCCGCAGGCGTAGCAGATCGTCACGCGGCCCTGGAGTTCTCCGCCTCGGACAACAGCTTCATCCTTCAGGACTTCAACTCCCCCCACGGCACCTTTGTCAACAGCTGCCAGGTCCAGAATGCGGCCGTGGGGGTGAGGCCAGGGGACATCCTGCGCTTCGGCACCGCGGGAGCGGCCTTCGAGCTGGTGCTGGATGGGGCTGCCCAGGTGAGGCTGGGTGGGGCTGCCCTGGGAAGGGTGCCCAGGGAGGGTTGGGGTGCTTGCTGATCCCAGGGAAGGGTGCCCAGGGAGGGATGGGGTGCTTGCTGATCCCTGGGAAGGGTGCCCAGGGAGGGATGGGGTGCTTGCTGATCCCAGGGAAGGGTGGGTGGGTTCTACTGCCCGAGGAAAGGTGCCCAGGAAAGGATGGGGTTCTCCTGCCCTGGGAAGGATGGGGTGCTTGCTGATCCCAGGGAAGAGTGCCCATGGAAGGGTGGGTGAGTTGTTCCGCCCAGGGAAAGGTGCCCAGGGAAGACTGGGTGGATCTGCCCAGGGAAGGGTATCTTGAGGAAGGATGGTGTGCTCATCCCAGGGAAAAGTACCCAGGGAAAGGCGTGTGGGTTTTACTGCCCAAGGAAAGGTGCCCAGGGAAGGGTGGATGCTGTTGGCCCTGGAAGGATGCCCAGGGAAGCGTGGATGGGGATGTCCAGGGAAAGTTGCCAAGGAAAGGTGGGTGGGTGCTGCTGCCCAGGGAAGGCTCCGGGAGCAGGAACAGGTTCCCAGGTCTGGGCAATCCTGAGGAAAGGCGAGGGGGGGAAATGAAAAGCTGGAGCTCCCTCTGCTGAAGAAACTCTGGCGGTTCGGCAGGGAAACGGAAAATGACGGGACAACGGTGCGTGAGAGAAGGTAGATCTGGAAAACGTGCTTTTCCTCTATTTGCGTTTTATGATTCCTCCCAAGCCACTTAGTGGGAGGGAAGTTGGGTTTTACATCAAACCTACAGCAACTGATAAGTTCCAGTATCATTTTTATTACTGTGGCTCTTGAAGAATCCAAGATGCTGGTAAGGTAATGCCAGACCCTGCTGGAGCAGTGAGCAGCTGAATTCCCAAAGGCAGGGTGCACACAGAGAAGCAGGTTTGCACAGCGATGCAGAGGATGCCTGTGGGGTGCCTATTCCTTACTCTGGGCTCTCTGATCCTCCTGTGGAGGAGCAGCTTTGAAGCCTGACCCTGCTGACGGCAGGGAAGGAACCACCTCGGAGTTGCACCCTGTGAGGTGTCTAACAGAGGGAGAGATCACTCCTCTTAGAGTCTTAGAGGAACATGTTGTACAGAGGAGCAGCACCCGGCTGGGAATCACATCCCGCCGTGCCTCCAAGCGCAGGATAAGGGCCAAGACAGGGACAGTGGAAGGCTTTGGTGGAATCCCACTGTGAGCAAGAGCCATGGGTAGCAGCGTGAGCAAAAGCAACAGGGCTTGGATGTGCTCCAGGAGAAGGGAAAGTGCTGGAGTGGCAGGGAGCATTCCCTGGGGGTTTGGGCTCTGTTAACACCCAGATGTTGGAGGGCTCACATCCAGGCCAGGTCCGACGCTGTGCTGGAAGATGTTTAGTGCAAACCTTGACAGTGGCTTGTCCTCATCGTACTGGAAAGCTCAGGAGAACAGCAGTGTCCTAAATCTGGGTCTGACGTGCCCAGCATAAGGTCTGGTAAATGTGATGGGAAGGCAGGAGCACAACGAGAGGCTTTGGTTCAGTGGGGTGAATGGCAGAAACGATGAGGTAGGACCATGTGTGAGCCAGGAGAGCTGTGAGAGGAGCACCTCTAGATCGTGCAAATGATGTGCAGAATTAGGGCAGAGATGGAGAGGGAAAAGCTCAAAAAGCAGCAAACCTCAGTGATTTCCTTCTGCTTCAGCAAAGAGCCTGAATGCCCTGATTAAAATCTGATCCTTGGGCAATGGAAATGGGGAGGGACTAAAACCACGCTTCCACTGAGATCTGTGCCTGGGTTTTTTATGGCATGGGGCACATGAATCCAGGGCTAAAATCCTTGCTGATAACAAGGTCTTTTCCCATCGTAGGTGTCCTGTCCCCCCTTGAAACGTCGCACAGGGTGGGCGGGGCAGCTCCAGGTGGTTGCAGAGCCCAAACCCTCGGCTCCCGTGTCTCCCCCCCGCCTGCCCTCACTGCAGTGGCAGCATCCCCCTGGCTCTCCAGGCAGTGGCACTCCTGGAGCCCTCGGCCACCAGCCCCATCCTCCTCTGCCGAGGAGACCCCTGAGCGCCTGGGACAGGAGCGTGGCCAGCACTGCCTCTCTGGACACCTTCAGCCGGAGCTCTGCGGTGAGGCCAGGTAATCCATGATCCCAAACCCAAACATCTGTGCCCTGGTGTCCTCACAGAGCAACTTGGTGCTGAGTGGAGTTAAATGGAGTGGGGAAGTGATGAGTGTTGAGCAACCAGCTGTGAGTCCATGTCCAGTGGAGCTAATCAGAGACTGTGTGTGGTCCTGGGTGGCATTTGGGTCAGGGAAGAAATGAGCTGTGACACCCCAAAGGGAGCGCTGTTGCCTCTGCAGAGGGATGTTTCCTCTTCCTTTTTCCTGGTATGTGACCCAGAAGGGTGATGACTGATTTTATCTGCACCAGTGACTCATGTACCTATTCCTGACTCCTGTTTGAAGTGGTGTTTTTTTTCCTCCTTTGAAGTGGCTGCCTCAAGTGCAGGAACTTTAAAGTATATCCGTAGCTGATACACCTCTGGAAATAAAGTATGTGATAAGCAACAAAGCAAAGGTGAGGGTTTGGGGGAATAGAATAGCTGGAGAACATGACTTTTGCCGTTAATGCTGTGGCCTGATGCACCATGCTGTGGTTTTCCTGTTTGGGGTTGGGTTTTTTGAAGTCATAAGCAACACAAAGTCAAGAGTAGGGTTTAAACGTGCAAAGCAGGGGCAGCACCTTGCAGTCCCAGCAGTGGCTGAACTGGAAACCACAGAGAGGGCAAAGGGAGGGACACATATGCCCCAGGTTGGCACATATCCCTCTGCTTTTTGGGGAGCAGAGCCAAAAGGATCCCCTTTTGTGCAAAAATGCACAGCTTTCTGTGGGGCTGAGCAGTGCTGGAAAATTAGAGGAGCTTTTCTCTGCTGTGTCTCTGCTGCTCTGAGGCTTTTCTGGTTCCCATAGGTGAATTATTCCTCTCTGTTGTGCAGACTGTGCTGTAAGTGTCATTTTAGTGCCAAATAGGTGGTTTCCCTGCTGGTTGTGAACCAAGCTCATGCCTTGAACAGTGGCCACTGCCTTGGAGTAGTTTTGGGACAAAGAATGCGGCAGGGAGCATTTCTGCTGCCTGCAACCACCTCTCGTGCTGATATTTACTGCTGCTGTTTTTGCTTTCTTCCAGTCTCAACCAGCTTCTCAGGTGATTGTGCAAGCAGTGTGGGGGGAGCCCCTTCCCTGGGGACTCACAACACGGATCTCCTCCAGCAGGAGAAGGTGATGCTGGGGAGAGAGTGAGGAATGCCATCCCTGTCCTGGTCCTTGGCAGAGCAGGAGAACCCTGCCAGCTGGCTGTGTGTCCCACCAGGAGTCCCAGCAGGGTGTGGGGACTGCCTCCCGAGGGGTCTGCTCAGAGGATGGGGACAGTGGGTGGCTGGAGGATGTGGGAGGCCGGGTGAGCACGGCACTGATGGCCATGGGCGGGTACCCCTGGGCCAGGAGTATCTGCAGACTGGCCAATGGCACCTGCAATCTGCCCTCAGAAGCTGCTGCAGCTGGAGAAGGAAATGGGTCACCTCTCTGGTTTGGAAACGGAGTCAAAGCGCAAAGACGTGGTGATAAGAGATCTGCAGGAGGAGGTCGCGGCCATGGCAAAGAAACTGGCCCAGGCGGCGGCGAGGAACGAGGTTGAACTGACCCAGAAACTGCTGGCCTTCAATCAAGAGCTGGGAGCCAAAACAGAGGAGATCAAAGCCCTGAGGGAACAGGTACCGGATACTTCCATAGGCACCTCTCTGATACAAGTTTGTAATGTAACAAAGGTTTGGGGAAAAGCAGGTCCCATGTCTGAAACCAAGGGAAATGAGGGAGGTGGGTTTTTTTCCTTCTTTCCCTTCTTTTTTTCTTTCTTCCTTTTTTCCTTCCTTCCTTCTCCATGCCTCTGGCATTAGGATTTCATCAGGAACAGCCAAAGCACATTTAAGGTGATTCTATTTGAAGCAATGACTCCCGAGAGTTAGTCAAAGATGCTAAAGAGCAATCCCATCAAACCAGGACCTGGATGTGCCAGGTTTCCCTCTCTGGAGGGGAATCAGTGAGTGACTGGGTGAGGAACACAGTGAATCTGTGTTTTGCAGATCAGTGACCTGCAGAAAGGCTCGAGCCAGGTTTTCAGCCATTCCCTCTATGAAAGAGACCTGGAGATCGGGAGGCTCCGGAGAGAAAGCGAGAAGTTGAAGAAGGACCAGGCTTTGAGTGCAGGTGCTGTGTCCCTGGAGCTCTGGGTCAGGGCATGAAGCAGTTTAGGACTGGCTCTGGATTAAAGCAAGCATTGGCCAAGCTGTCCAGGCAACAACTGATTTGTAGTGGTTTGTAGAAATCAGAGAATCCTGGAATAGTTTGGGTTGGAAGGGACCTTAAAGAACATCTTGTTCCAACACCCTGGCATAGAGAGGGACACCTTCCACTAGCCCAGGTTGCTCCAAGCACTGTCCCACCTGGCCTTGGACACTTCCAGGGATGGAGCAGCTACAGCTTCTCTGGGCACCCTGTGCCAGGGCCTCCCCACCCTCACAGGGAAGAATTCCTTCCCAGTATTTCATCTGAATGTTGCACTTGTGTAACCTCTCACCAGAGTTGTTTTTCCCAGGTCTGGTGAGCAGCCTGCAAAGGGAGGTCCTGCAAAAGGAGCAGAAAATTCAGCAGCTCCAGCAAGAGATTGAAAAACTGAAGAAGGAAAATGGAGAGAAGGACAACCAGCTGGCAGTTGTTTCTGCCAAGGTTGGCAGGACCAACGAGGGCATCAGTAATTTATGGTCTCACACAGGGGTTAAGGTGGGAAAGCAGGTGGAGAAGAGTTGTGCTTCTCCCTTGTGAGGATTGTAGCAGCTGTATGTGGGTGGCTGTTTGTTGGGGAGTCCCGAGGTGAATCCTGGCTGCACACAAACAGGAGTCATGCAACTGTACCACTGGGATGTGGTGGTGATGGTCCCATGGTCACACCAGGGTGTCCTGTGATGGCCACGGATCAGGGTCCCCTTCCCCAGCTCCATCTCCCTCCTCACTCAGCATCACTGTGCCCTGGATTCCTGTGAGCACAGGAGCTGTTTGTTCACACAAAGCTCTCATGCCAAGATCCTCCCGAGGAGCCATGGAAACCCCATCACTGGGGGTGGGGCTCCCTGTGGCCTGGGCCGGGATTTTCCCTTAAAGAAAGTGGCTTGTGCAGCAGGTTGTCTCTCTGTATGTGCAGCTCCTCCTCAGCTGGCAGAGCTGCATCAGCAGTGTGATAAGGGGCAGAGGCTGCACAGGCTCTATGGGATTGCCAGGGATTGCCTAGGAATCACAGAATTGCTGAGCTTGGAAATAACCTCTGAGATCATTGAGTGCAACCATTCCCCTGGCACTGCCAAGGCCACCACTAACCCACGTCCCCACGTGCCACATCTACACCTCTTGTAAATCCCTCCAGGGATGGCAACTCCACCACTGCCCTGGGCAGCCTGTGCCAGTGTTCCATTCACAGCAGGAGTGATGGTGTCACTGCCCTGATGGATATTTTCCTTGGTTGCCATTCCTTCTAGTGCTCGAGAATAAAAGAGGAAACGAAGCGTGACCTTGGAGAGCAAGAAATAATCAGCTGTCGAAATGTGAGTTGAAACTGTTTTGGGGTGATGGAGCACAGGGCTAAGCAGTGGCTGCAGGAATGCATCAGCCAGGGAATAATTAACTGGGCATTGTAAGGGAGTTGTTTGGAATTCAACTCCTGCACTGGAAGGCACATAATGGGACTAACCACCCAGGGAAGTGTAAACTTGGTTGGATTTGTGATGCTGTGTTACAATGCAGGGGGGATGTGACCAGAAATCAGGTTGGAATTCTACTGGTAAGCTGATAAAACCACAGTAAATATGGGTTAGAAGGGAATTCCAGGGTAAGCAAAGTGGGTTAGATGGGGAAAACATCTTGCTTATGAGTGGAAGTTTTCCAGAGAGGCAATGCCCAGTTCCTCTGGTGAGACCCCTGCCCTCCCTGGGCTTTTGCAGCACATTGGGGAGCTGGAACGGGACCTGGAGGGGCTGCAGATGGAAATCCAGAAGCATTGTGCCAAGCAGGATAGCGTCCAAAATCAGCTGGCTGAGAAAGCCAAGGTAAGTGGCCGGCTGAGGGGGCACACAGAGGGCAGGTGTGCCCTGGTGAGCTCATGGCAGGTCTCTCAGCTGCCTGACAGGGGTGAAAGGTGGGTGGGATGAAGACCAGCAAGTCCCAGGAGCAGGCTCCTGGGTCAGGAGTACAGGCAGGGGGTCCTGTACAGGCAGGAGAGCCAAATGTCCTGAGCTCTGCCGTGGACAATGAGAGAGGAAGAAATAATTCAGATAGCAGAGTGCCCTGTGTGGGTTTTGGGTGAGGAAATCAAGGATGGACAATGACCCAGGGACCAGACCCACGCAAAAAGTGCCATGAAAGCTCTGATGCTGCAATCCCACCCCGGCGACGGGATTGCTGCCTGTCTCCTGGTGTTCCAAAGCTACCTTTGGAGTTGTCCGATGGGAATAGTGGTAGCTGAGGTCGAAGTGCCCATGGCATGGTTTTCAGATGTCACTCTGAGGTGCCAATCATAGAATCATAGAATCAGCTGGGTTGGAAGGGACCTTCGACATCATGAAGTCCAACCCTTGATCCAACCCCGCCGTGGTTCCCAGCCCATGGCACTGATGCCACATCCAGTCTCTTTTTAAAAA
>NW_016690378.1:886213-924834 GCF_001604755.1 Lepidothrix coronata | reverse complement strand
GAGACACAGTCCTTTTTGTGTCCCACAGCTTGGATGGAGTCAGTGGGCTGCAGCAGGGGCAAGCCCAGGGGCCTGGCGCGGTTGCCAGTTTGCAGCAAGTCTCAATTGTTTCTTGCTGAGACCATCCATGGTCCCTCAGCTGGAAAAGGATATGAATATAGTGCCTTATCCTCTTCTTCCTCCACCTTTGCCAGGTGATAGAGAAGGTCAGGCAAATCTGTGATGAGAACCAGCAGAGTCATGAGAGGGAGAAGTGTCTGCAGGAGGAGTTAAGCTCCAGGCTCATGAAGGAGAAGGAGGTGTCTGCAAACATTGAGGTGCTCAAGAATTCCCTGCTGGACCTCCAGGTCAGTCCTTTAAATACTGAGGACCAAGTGGCAGTTGGGAGATGGTGGCACAGGGCATTTTGTTGGCCTGAGGATAGGTTAAAGATATGACCCTGAAGCAGAGTGTCGTCCCAAAGCGTTCACGTGGCTGTTCCCAGCAGTTTGCCATAGAATCCTAGAATAGTTTGGGCTGGAAGGGACCTTAAAGCTCATTTCATTGCACCCCCTGCCATGGGTGGGGACACCTTTCACTAGACCAGGTTGCTCCAAGCTCTGTCCAACCTGGCCTGAGATGTTCAGTGAGGTTGTGTCATTTGCCAAGTCCCTGAAAGCCCCTGACTGTGGAGACTGGCTTGTTCCCCACTGGTTCCATTTTTAACAGGCTTGCCTGAGGAGCTCCTGCAGCAGCACCAGCCTGCAAGGGAAGCTGGAGCAACTGGAGGTGGTGTCCCTGGATCCCTCCATCTCAGCCATCAGGACAGCAGTGGTGGACATGGCACGTGTCCCCCTCTCCTGGCTGGAGGACATGGAGCAGCTCCTGGCCAGTGCAGGGCTGGACCTGTGCACCTCTGGCCAAGGTCTGTGTCCTGCTGGGCATCCCTGGGAACACCTGCACAAGGTGGGTTGTCCTAGCTAGCCAGATGTAGAGGAGAAAATCCAGCATGAGCCGCTCCTTGTAGAGAAAACCATGGAATCACAGAATTTTTAAGGCTGGAAAATACCTCCGAGGTCATGGAGTCCAACCATTAACCCAGCACTGCCAAGGCCACCACTCAACCCTGTTCCCAAGTGCCACATCCACACACCTTTTGAACACTTCCAGGGATGGTGACTCCACCACTGCCCTGGGCAGGCTGTTCCAATGCCTGACCATCCTCTCCATGAAGAAATTTTCCCTAATATCCCTAATATGGTGTGTGAGCACCCCACACAGCGAGGTTGTGTTGACTTCTGCAGGGTTGTTGGCTGCTTTCAGGAGCTTGTTGGAAAAGACTCAGGAAGTGGCACAGAGGAATCAGCTGTTGCAGGTACAGAAATATTTATGTACATGAACCATGTAGATTTGGAATCTTTCTATGGTTAAACATGACAGTAATCCCAAGTGAGCCAGTGTGGGATCTGGACTGGGGATGTGCAGTAGCCAAGGTGCCTGGGTCTGCAGGAAATGCAGGGGAAAGGAGACTCTTTTGGGAATTGTTTGTGAGTGAATGTTCACAGGAGGTTTATTTCTTCCCCTGCTGCTGACACACTTCCTTTAATACCTTGGTGTCTCCCTGTAGGAGCAATTAGAGAGGCTCCAGCAGTCACAGGCAGAGATGCTACAGGAGCACACAAAGGAGCTGGAAGCAAAACATGAGCAAGACTTGGAGATAAAAATCCAGCAAATTATCCTGGAAAAGGACAAGGAGAACAAAGAGGTAGAGTGGCATGGTTGGTGGTTTGGAAAGGGAATGTTATATGCAGGGAAAATGGGTGTCTGTAAGAGTGTTGGTTATTATCTCTAGCTTTGAACTGTCTGGGTGCAGTCCTAAGAGCCCGATGGGATCCCAAGAGGATATAGAATATCCTCCTGTATGGATGCAGGTGATGTAAACTCCCCCAAAGTGTCCATGGTGGTACTGGGAAGCAGCTGTGGGTAACAGGAAGCACGGGTGCCAGTCAGTCCCTGGGAGAAAGGAGAAAGCAAGGAGCATCATCCCGATGTGTGAGCTTAGGGAAGCACTGCATTGCTTCCTCTCAAGCCCTCTGCTCTCTCCCTCCCCATGCTGAGCTCCTGTTGGGTCTGTTTTAGCTGGAAAAGGACACCCCCTGTGAAGCAGGGACCAGCAGTCCCCCTCCATCCCAGGAAAGCCTAGGCCACAATGCTGGTGGCTCTGGTGTGGGATGCAGTGTTAGTGAGGGTGCAAGTTGGTGTTTTGCCATGTCTGTGTTGTGGTGGGGACAGCAGGCCTTGTAACAGAGTTTCTAGTGTGCTTCTGTGTCTGGTGCCTCAGGAATGGAGCTTTCCTGGTGTTGAGTTTTCTAAGGACTCAGGAAAGGAGCAGCCAAGCAGCTCCTCCCCCGTCTCTAGGATGTACCTTTCCCCAGGTGCTCCCATCCACTCCCTCACTGGGTCACCTCGGGTCCTGCCAGGCTTTTCTCCCATCACCTGCCCCTGCTCTGGAGCAGTGACCCTCCCTGCTGCTTTCCTCCTTTGACCTGAGGTCTTTTTCCTAAGGTCATGATTTTTTTCTGTGCTGAAGCTGTGATCTATCGATTCCCAGATTCTAGAAAGCACTCTCGCTGAGGAGAAGGACAAGTGTAAGAAATGTGTGGAGGAAGAGCAGAAGAAGATCCAAGAGCTGGAAAGCCACCTGAAAAGCATGAATGAGGTGAGCATGGGAAGCGAAGCAGGACAACTCACCCTTGGAGTGAAGAAATGGGAATGTGTGTTGTAATGTGGTGCTCCAGGGGCCCAAATCAGTGGACTGAGGTTCCCCCCCCCCAGAGATGAATATCTGCAGAGAGAAAGGTGGATTCCTGGATAGCTTAATTACTGCTAATTTCATCCTGTAGGCAACAGCAAGGAAGGCAGAGGAGCAGGAGGTGATAGAGGGCAAACTGAAAGAAGCTTTGCATGAGCTGGAGGAAACCACTGCCCGAGAGGTACTTCCACCAACCTGTGTGTGCAGGTGGAGGGTGCAGTGTTGATGAAGAAGGGTTCCCCCATCCCTGAAATCCTTCCCTCCCCTCCGTCCTTCCAACAGCTAGCCAGGAGAGATGACACTGCTGGTGATCCCAAAGGAAACCACCAGTGCCTCCAGCCAATCTCCCAGCTCTTGTTTCCCAGGTGTTGCTACAGCAGCAGGTGCTCGTGCAGGATGAGCAGCTCAGGGCTGTCCAGGAGGACAAGGAGTTACAGAGGCAGAAACTGCAGGAAGAAATAGCAGGATACAGGGAGCAAAGCAAGCAGCATTCCCTGACCATCGTGGCTTTAGAGGACAGGCTGCTGGAGGCCACACAGGAGCAGAAGATGCTGGAGGAGGAAAAGGCAGCACTTGTGGAAAAAATGGAAGGTAGGTAAGGGTTGTATGGGATGCACCTGTACCGGGAACCTGCTGGGTTAACATGGAATGTTTATGGAGAGGGAGCAGTGAATCTGCTATGGAAAGCAGTAGGATGTCAGAGGGAGCTTTGCCCACGTGCAGGACAAGGTCCATGAGTCCCTGCAGAGGCCATTTCATTGTTTGGTGGCCTTGGAAAGTGTTGGTAAAAAGGACTTTGCCACTGGAGAAGGGCTTTTTACCCTCTAAACCAACAAGACTGGAGGAGCACTTTGGGTTACACTCCGGCAGAAGAGATCCCAAGCCAGACAGGATGTTGGGAACTGCCCAAGCGCTGTTGGAAATGGGCTCTAAGAGACATGGATTTCCCAAGGAGATGGTCCTCAGTCCTTGAAGCTGCCATGAAGGAAAGGATCTGTGTTGCAGAAGCAGCAGAACAAGTGTGCAAGTGTTACAAAGAAGTAATGGGCCTTATTTTCTCGTGTCCTGTAGTAATTCAGCGCGGTGCCCACAGGTCAGCATCAGGAGCTTGGCTGGAGGTTTGTCCTGCCATGGAGTCACACATTTGTCTGAGGTGAGCAGCTCTCACTGGTGGTGGTCAGAGAGGCTTGGAGAAGAGCAGGGACCACTGGGAGAGCCTAAGGAAGTCCAAGAAGACTTGTCCCAAGATCTTTTTAGTCTGGGATGGGCCCTTTGCTAGGCAGAGGTGTTCCTGAGGGCATGGAGCATCCTAACAGCACATGAGGATGTGCCATCCCATCCAGATGGCTCCAGGCAAGAGCGAGCGAGGTGGCCAGACCCACTGCACAGGGTGACCCCAGGGGAGCAAAAGGCAGGGAAAAAAAGGAATGTGTGAGTGTTCATTGTTCATCAGAAGATGCAGTGCAGGAAGGGATGTGTGTGCTCCGTGAAATGAGGCCTCCCCGTGAGCTGTGAGATTTGCACTGATCTGTCCCAGGAAGCTGCAGGAGGAGCTGGCAGTGGCACAGAGCATGCTTCTGGAAAAGGAGGCCTTCATTGGCAGGCTCACCAGGGAGCTGTCAGAGAGCAGAGCCAGAGTGTCGGACATGAGAGGTGGGTGTCATTGTCCCAGCCCTCCTCCAAGCAGTGACAAGGGGTGGTGTCAGTGCAGTGGGTACACACAGGACTTGGGAAGCTGATGTGACCATCCTCTGGCAATGCTGTTGTGCTGCTGGGAGCAAAGCAGGCAGTCTGTTCCCTTTGGGAAGGTGAATTTCTTCCCATCCTTGGCTAAGCAATAGCAGTGATGGTGAATGAGGAGGGTAAGCAAAGGAAGATCGGGGGACAAAACTAAGACCATCTTCCTCAAAATCGCGCTGGTGAGCTCCTTGGAGCTGGAATTGTCCCAAGCCAGTGGACTGGGAGAGCCCTGCTTGGCTTTCCTCCATGGGCAGGGCTGTGAATGTGGGGACAGAGCCCACGAGGAATGTGCAGAGGTCAAAGGATGCAAGTCAGAAAATGCTGGCAACCTGTTCCTCTCCAATCTGAAGGAAAATGTCTCAACAAGGAATTGTCCTGAGATTTAGTAAACCAGAATGTCCTGTTGGCATGGCCCAGGATCTGAGGGCAGCTGTGAAGGGCTCTGTGAAGCTCTGCGGGGATGAACCCCATTATTGCTGCCAGCTTGCATGAGGGGGGACTGGAAAAAGGGGGTGTATCCCTGAATGCCAGCTGCAGATCCCCCAGGACTGGGTGATGAGTCAGCCAGCATCCCACGAGGCTGTTTTGCACTTAGGGGAGCTGAGCGAGGAGCAGAAGGTGGAACTGGAGAAGAACCAGAGCCGCCTGAAACACCGGGAGCGGGAAGTGAACCAGCTCAGGGAGAAGCTATCCCAGATGTCCAACCTTGTGGAGGAGAAGGATCGATCCCTGAAAGCAGCAGCTGAAGAGTTAAGGTACACAGTGACACGAGCCAAGGTTCCACCAATGCCACTCTGTGGGTGCCCAGCAGCTGATGGTGTTTAGGGTTCTCCCCAGAACAAAAGGCACATGTGAGAGCATCAGGGTGGAGCTCAGCTCCATTGTAGTGATATCCACTGCCATGGGAACCGAAATGGGGGTTTAGTGGAGCTGGTGCCAGCAGATGTGTAACCAAGTCAGTTGTAACTAAGAGAGTGTTCCCACCCACACCATGGCAGTCATCAGTGGGTGCCCAGAGTGCTGCTCTCCCCAAGCTGTTCGGGTCACATGGAACATGTGATAGAACGTGCCCTTGGCATGTCCCATCCCTCATGGGGTCCCACAGTGTCTTGTGTCTCGGCACAGGCGAGCCCAAGCCCGCTGCCAGGTGCTGAGGGACGCTTCCCAACAAACAGTGGAAAAGCCTGAGGATGCTCCCAGGACACCAGTGCGGGCGGGTGAAGCCTCCCAGAGGGTGAGTCCCCACGGAGGGCACCGAGGGGTGGGTTTGCCCAGAGCACTGATGGCATCGGTGCTGTTTCTCAGCCCTGCAGTGAGGCCTGGTGACCTTCTCTGCTCCACACTGGCAGGAGGGTGGGAGCACCACATTCCCCAAGCCGGGGGCTGCCTGTGCCGCCCGAGATCCGGGGTTCTCGTGCTGCAGCCCCGGCGTTGCTGCTGCTTAATGAGCTGTTTGCACAGCGCTTTGGAACAGCAAAGTGTTGTGTGTGCTAATTGCTGTGCTAATTGGCAATTAGAGGGGATGCAACATGCGTTCCCTCCTTCTCCTTTTCCAACTCGTGGAGCCCAAGATGCTGTACAGGTGATGCAGAATCAGTTCTGGAGTGGTACATGCAGGAGTAGGGGTAGCTCGTTGCACAGGACAGGAAGAAACGCTCCTCATTCCCCTGTGCCAAACTCCTGTTTGATTTCCCCGTGGCTGGAAAAGGGAAGAACTCGCAGGTGGTGGCAGCAGCAGATGGAGGGACTGTGGGAATTGTACATTCTGTGCAGGAACGGTGGCAGCCAGCAGCGGGGCCGGCGGGCTGCGCGGGGGCCGCGGTGACTCACAGCCAGCTGACTGAGGGAGGGAGGGAGGGATCGCCCGTCCTGTTCCACAGGCGGGGATGGGGAGGGGAAGGGCCGAGTGCTGGACGTGCTGTTCGGCAGAGCTGTGGCGCGACAGTGGCTGGACCCAGAGCTGGGGGTCTGCAGCCATCATTAGCTGTGCACAGGGAGGGATGATGGGCCAGCCCCATCACAGGTTTTTGGATGTTTGTCGTAATGCAGGAATCTGGACTGGGCTGGGAGAGGGCAGTGCACACGTCTGTGTGCACGAGTGTCACTTAATAGAGAATAATGCCCAGGATTGTGTAGGAACACAGTCTAGAAAGTGTACTGGTGTTTGTGTGTAGATGGTAAGTGCTCTGTGGTAGCACAAAGGGCAAGAGAAAAATGCCACCATGGCTGTTCAGAGACATGCACTATCCCTCTCCTGGCTCTCTGGAACATTTGCAGGGCCCATGTCCTCACTGTGGCACAGTGGAGCAGGAAAGGGGTCTCTTATACCCCTCCAAATCCATGGAGATACTCCTTAGGCTTTGCTCTTGGCATGTGCCAAGTGACCAGTGCCTGGCAGCGAGGCTGTGCTTAAGCTGAGCTTGTGCTGAGCCAGCTGCAGGCTGGGTGAGGACAAGCTGGGCTGCTTCTTCCAGGTGCCACCGCTGGACTTGGCTGACCTCGGTGCAAAATGCCGAGGCCTCAGGCACCAGGAAACGATCCAGCGGCAAAAGGAAGGTTTGGCTGAGCTCCGGGAGAGAGTAAAGATGCTGGAGAAGAGGCAGAGCTCAGGTGAACAGGGCTCTCCTAGAAGCATGGAACAGTTAGAATCATGGAATGATTTGGGTGGGAAAGGACCTTAAAGCTCATCTCATTCTGCCCTCTGCCATGGGCAGGGACACCTTCCAGTGTCCCAGGTTGCTCCAAGCCCCATCCAACCTGGCCTTGTACACTTTCAAGGATGGGGAAACCACAGCTTCTCTGAGTAACCTGTGCCAGGGCCTCCCCACCCTCCCAGGGAAGCTGAGAAAAGCTGGCCAGCCTCAAAGTGGCTGAGGTGTGAAGCCACGACATGTTGCACCACAGTTTGGTGGCTGCTTGCCTCCAGGTGCTGTGAAGAAGGGTTTGGAGCCACGGGTGAAAGACTTACCGGAGGAGATAGTCCAGCACACACGGCTTGAGATGGAGCCTGCACCCATGTCAGGAACAAAATTGAAGGCTGGCAAGGTAAGAAGGCAGTTTGGGGGCTGTGGTTCCTGTGGCTTCGCTGGAAAAGTATTCCCTGGAATAGAGAATGAGTCTTTCAGAGATGCTAAGTAAGTCTTTCCCTGTCTGTGCAGGCTCCTGGCCACGTTCCTAATGGGGGCTCCCTCAGGATCACCAATAGGGCAGCGAGTTTGGAGATGGCTGAGGTGACAGACCCCAGTGAGAAGATGGTATGTCAGGGACAGACGTGGTAAATCACGTGTAGAGCGCGTGTAAGTGCCCAGTGGGTGTAGAGTTTAGAAGGTTTGTGAGCACATTTCAGAGGTGGGTGACTGGCAGGGCTCTGCAGGACCACTGAGGCTGAACTGCTCTGTGGTCCAGTTGAAGACATGGCATGGGGGTTGGATTAGATGACCTTTAAAGGTCCCTTACAACGTTCTATGATCTTATGGTCCAGGGCACATTGGGTGTCTACCAGGACATCTCAGGACCCCAGAGTGTGCCACGGCACATCATTCTCCCCTTTCCACTGCAGGCCTTTGGGGTGTTCCCCCGGGCATTCAGGGCTGATCTGCAAGGAGAGGCAGGCTTGGTGAGGACAGAGACCTTCCCCAATGTAGGTGCCAACTAAATGATATGAGAGAGGCTGGGGTGCCATGGAGGAGGCTGCCAGAGGAGGGGTCGGTGAGTAGTACAGCTGGTGGGGTCTCTTCCCTCCAAAAAGGACAGGAAAACATCCAGCAGGGAAATGGTCATGTTGGAAAAGGAAACAATCCAATCCCAATAAGCTGTGCAGCTGGGAATGGAACACAGACCCACTTTCCTTGGGACACTGTCATCTCCTCAGGAGAGCAGACGGAAAGCAGATGGCTGAGCAGCGTGATGGAATGCAGCAAACCTGGTAAATAATGCATTCCCTCTTCTTCCCTCAGTACCTTGATGTGATCGGTGCTCTGGGAAGCCTGATGGAGATGAAGGAGCTGTCGGGAATGCAGCCTCTGCAGCACCTTCCTCTGGAGGAGAGGGAAGAAGTGGGACTGCAGAGACAGAGGGCCCTGGAGCTGCTGTACAAAAAGATCAGGAACCTCCAGCATCGCCTGGAAAGGAAAGAAGAAATGCTAAAAGATTATGAGGGAAGCATGGAGCAGCTAAGGTGTGGAAAAGCAAGGTCACAGTTCCCAGTGAGACCTGGTCCTGGAATGCCAAGGGATGTGGCACCTTGCCAGGTCATGTGTCTGCCTGGGACCAGTCACAGCATGGCCATGGTATAAAAATTAAATGCTAGGAGAAATGGGGAAAGCTTCTCCCAGTTTTCTGCACTGGTACCTTGTGTGGCCTGGTGTGTTTGAGCAGTGCTAGAGCTGGGGAAACCTTGGCAGACTCCCTTGTCTGGGGTGGCTGGAGCCTGGGGCAGCTGGGGAGGAGGGACAGTGTCAGCAGGACCAGGGCAGGTGTGGGAGGGCCCAGCTGGGCGTGGGGGGGTCGATGCAGGCAACAGACTGACAGAATCCCCCCTCCTGTTTTGCACAGGCAGAACCAAGCATCCCTGCGAAGGTGTCAGGAGGAGATGTCCAACCTGGAAGAGGAAGCCCACAGGGAGGCAGAAGAGAAGGCTCTGCTGCGAGAGGCTCTGGAGAGGACACAGCTCCAGCTGGAGCAGGAGAAGAGGCTGCGGCGAGCGGCCAAACGGCACAAGGTGAGTGGGGCAGGAGCAGGTGACACCCAACTCCTGCACTCTGTACAACAGTCTGTTGGAAGCACAGATGGAGTGGTTGGTCAGACCACCCCAAGAGGCTGGAGGTCCCAGGGTCCTGCTGCTCAGCCAGTTCAGCGTCATGGCAGCATCACACTGCCAAAATTGGAGGTGGTGCAGGCACCTGTAGCAGTGGGTTTGGGCCATGTGCTGGGGTGGGGGAGAGGAGCAGGTCACACATGACTGTCAGGACCTCTCACGGTGAATGCTGTGTCCGATGTGTTTCTGTTCTGCAGCCTGGAGCCACGAAGCCTCTCTGCTCAGGCAAGCCAAGAGCCAAAGAGCACACAGCAGATGCTGTCAAGAAGGGAAGCTCACAGGGGAGGCACCACAGGGGCGTTCAGCAGGTGATGGTCTGCGGTAGGAACGAGTCACCCCTATAAACTCTGTGATGGTGGAGCAGGCTTGAGATGTGGGTGCACTTTGAGTAGCTCCTGTAGGTATCCTGTAGCTCCTGGGCACACTGGTGTGACAGTACAGTGTGTAGGACCTAATTTGCCAGCAGTCTGTGCCCCACACAGCATGGTGGGATTTATGGCAATGGAAGAGGTGGTGAGGATACAACCCAACCTATACGTGTGTGTATATATATTTGTGTGTGTAAATACAGCCATGATGTGTGAAGTCAATTGTGTGGGGTCTGTCCTTTCCTTGGCTGAAGTGGCCTCGAGCACACACAGCTTGAAATATCCCTTGCAACTCCCATATCCTCTGGTCCCTGCGGTGCCTTGGGGGAACTGGATCATAAGACATGATGTAGTGTGGAATTCCAGAATTCCTGGAACACCCCAGGAGCGGTGGAGCTGCCACACAGGAAGGGGGAAGAAGAGAACCCATGTCAGCCACACTGGTACAGCAGCAGCACGAGGACAAGCTGGGGAGATGAGAGCGACGTGCCCGTGGGTTGGGATGGGGTGATGGCACAGGGTCCTTTGCCACCCACTGTTGGCATCGACTGAGATCCCACCGCTCCTCTTGTCATTAACAAGGGTGAGAGCAGACCCTGGTTCTGGGGAGCAGCAGCGTTTTGGGGTCTCCCTGCAGGGAGCAGGCAGCTCTAATGCATGTCATCCCTGCAGCCTCTCCGCCTCAGCATCGCTCGGAGCGCTCCGTGTGCCGAGTCCTCTGCATCACTTCAGCCGAGGATAATTTGGATGTGAGCAAAGGCCCGCTGGGGGTTTTTTGGTCTTTATTTTTTAATAGGATAAAAAGGTCTGGAAGCAGCAGCATGGAGGGCTGCAGCAGGCTGATGTAGGGCTGTGGGCGTGCGCAGCACCCAGGGGTGCACAGCGGCCAATCCCTAATGGAAGTGGTGGTGCTGTGGGCTCCGGTCATCGACGTGGCCTGGTTTCCCCCCTCCCTAAGCTGGGAGAAGCTGGATGCTTCCCTGTCTGCATGCCTGGGCTTATTTTGGGGTGAGGCATGACCTTGATTGCCTGATGGAGGTTAAAGATGCTGCTGTGAGCATCCTCCGGGGGTGTCGGGCCGCTCCACGTCTGCATGTCCTCACCATCCCAAACCCTGGGTTGGGAACGGATGGAGCTGGTAGGAGCACAGGTGCTGTGTGTGCACTGGGGGCTGCAGAAGCCCCTTCCCCTCCTTGGAGCATATGGTATCATGGAATTATGAGATGGTTTGGGTTGGAAGAGACTCTAAAGATGGTCCTGGGAGAATCCCACTGGGGAATGGGACCTACTGGTGATGCCGGTGGGGGCCCTGGGGGATCACAGACAGCTTTTAGTTGAAAGGGACCCTAAAGATCATCTCATGGTGATCCCACGGGGGGATGGATGAGTACCGCCGGTGATGCCCGAGGAGGGGGGGGTCCGAAGGGATGGTGATGGGCTGACAGAGGGCGGCGGGGCGGGGACCCTCCCGTGCCCGTACGGGAGCCGGGGTGTCGCAGCCGGGCCCCGGGGCGGTCCGAGGGGACGGTGACGGGCTGGCGGGGGGCGGGCAGCCGGAGCCCCCCCAGTGCGGGTGCGGGAGCCGGGGGGCCGCAGCCCGGCCCCGGGGCGGAGCGGGGCGGAGCGGCGCGGCCATCCGGGCACCGCACCATGGCGGCGGCGGCGGAGGAGCCGGAGGGGCGGCGGGGCCGGGGGCCGCGGCCGGGGCCGGCGCCGGGCAGCCCCGCGGGGCGGGCGGTGGGCGAGGGCTCGCCCGGGGGCGGCGGCGGCCGCCGCGTCTTCAGCCCCGCCGGGGAGTTCCGCGAGTTCTCCCGGCGGCAGCTCCGCGACATGGAGCGGCTCTTCCGACAGTGAGTGCGGGGGACTGGGAGGGGGGAGTTCCCCGGGTGGCAGCGCCGGGGCGGACGGGAGACCCCCGGCATCCCGCACCTCCGGCATCCCGGCATCCCTGCTCTTGCATCCTCGGCATCCCTGCTCTTGCTTCCCCGGCATCCCGGCTCCTGGCAGGGTAGATGCCCCAGCGCCTCCCGCCCCGTGCCTGCGGGCGGGACCCCCCCATTCTTTGCGGGACGGACCCCCCGTCCCTTGCGAGAGGTGCCTCCATGCCTCTCCAACTCTGCAGAAGGGATCCCCTCGCTCTGTGCAGGAGGCTCCCCCAGCCCCAGCTCTGTGCAAGAGGGATGCCGGGGCAGCCCCAATTCCTTGCAGGACAGCCTCCCTTCCTCCTTCTCTCAGGAGGAATGCCAGGGACACCCCTCTTTTCCCAAGCCCCTCGCAGGATTGATGGCGGAGACGCCTTCCCCCAGCTCCTGGCAGGAGACATTCCTGCGCACCTCTAAATTCTTGCAAGAGGGACCTCCCGTCCCCCATGGTGGTCTGAGGCCAGAGAAGGGGGGCTGGAAGATGGGACCAGGGCCCCCCGCATTCCCTCTGCTGCAGCACTGAGGGACCCCCCGCCTTCCCTGGCGCCGCCGGGACCGCAGCTGCCAGGCTGGCGTGTCCCCAGCATCCCTGCCCGCTGCGTGCCTCCACGCGTGGCGGAGCGTGACTCCGAGCACGAGCTCGGCCCCCGGCCCCTGAGGACGAGGGGGGGGAGCTGACGGCAAACCCCGAACCCTGGAAATTTCCGTGGGGAGCCAGAAACCGGGGTGACTGCATCCCGTGGTCCTGCTGGGAACGCGCGGGAGTAGGCAGGGGCGGGCGGGACAGCCCGGAGCATCCCCATGGAGCGCGCGTTGGGTGCTTTGTGCGGGAGGCGTGGAGGCAGCGGGACTCCGGGAAGCATGGAGATGGTGCAGGCGAAGGCATATTTGCGGCATGCCAGTACCCCCCATCCCGTCTGGCACCGGGGGGGATCTGCGTCAGCGTCCCGGGTGGTCTCGCTCGGGCATGACCGAGGGGATGGAGGAAGCGGAAAGGATGGAGGCAGCGACCCTCGAAACCCAAGGTTGGGGGGCTGCGTAAGGGCGCACGCACACCCTGTCATCACCCCTGGAAGGGCAGGGAGTCTCCCTGCTCCCCGTGTCTTCCCGGAGGGGGCTGTGACCCACCGCCCGGACATGGCAGCGAGCCAGACGTGCGGGTTGCTGCGACCATCTCCCGGGACTGCAGCAGAAGGGAGCCTGCGGCGTGGGGGCACAGCTCGGGGTCCCGGGAGGGGGGGCACAGCTGCGGCTCCCGGTGCCGGAGGCGATGGGTGGCCGTGCCGGGGGTGCTCCGGCCGCGGCGCAGATGGCGGTGCGGGTGTCGGCGCCGCGCAGGCGACGGAGCGGGTGTGTGGAGCAGACGTGTTTGCTCTGACAGCTGCGGCGTCTCGCTGCAGCGAAAGGAGCAGCGCCGCGGAGGTTTGGGAGCCGGGGAGGAGGGGTGGGTCACCCAAGGGAAGGATGCTCTGGAGCAGAGCCCTGTCACGCTGACCTCGCTGCTGCTGCTGCTGTTCTAGGGATGTGGTAATCTGGCTGTGAAGAGGAAAAAGTGATGTGTAGAAGGGTTTTTTCCTTGCCACAGGGGAGATGGTGCCCTTTGGGAGATGCTGAGGGATGCTGGTGTCCCAAAAAAAACAGGGAGGAGGGGACTGAGAGCAAGGAATGCCCTGCAACTGGAGGATGGCTGGGCAACTTGCCCCTTGCAGAGAAACTCTTTGTGGGATGTGGGATGGAGAGAGACTTTGGACAAGGGCATGGAGTGACAGGACAAGGGGGAATGGCAATGGCTTCAAACTGACAGAGGGCAGGGTTAGATTGCATATTAGGAACACATTTTTCCCTTAAGGGTGGTGAGGCCCTGGCACAGGTTGCCCAGAGATGCTGTGGCTGCTCCATCCCTGGAAGTGTCCAGGGCCAGGCTGAAGCAACTTTGAATAGTAGAAGGAGCAACCATGGCAGAGGGTGGAACTGGATGGTCTTTAAGGTCCTTTGCAACCCCATTCCATGACTCTATGATTCTATGCTCCGAGAGGGGTCTTGGAGGCAGAAACCATGTGAGGTCTGAGCCCACAACCCCACTCCCGGGGTGATGGCAGCAGCAGGCAGAGGTGAGCATGGCCAGAGCAGGGCCAGCTGTGTTTTGGGGTCCCTGTCAGCTTGGGAGATCAGGAAGGCACTGCTGGAGACAGGGACAGAGCAGACAGCAGCAGGGAAGGTACAGATGAGTCACGGACCTGCGGCGTGGGGAGCCGGGGCTCTGCGTGGCTGCTGCAGCGACACGGCACACAAAAAAAAGCCCTGTCATGACAAGTGCAGCGTGTAGCTGCCCACCTACAGCATGTGGAGCTGTACCAAGCATGGCTCTGTGCTGGCTCCCCACTGGGATCCCACTGTGCCATGCCAGTGTGCTGCCGGCACAGCCCATGGCACCACGTGCACAGACAGAGGGAGGGGACAGAGGGGCTGTTGGTGGGAGGCTGGAGGGGACAGTGGTGTTGCCACAGGCAGGGGTCTAAGGAGGGACCCCCCAAGGAAGTCCCCCTGCCATGGGCAGAGACACCTTCCAGTAGAGCAGGTTGCTCCTGAGAGGGTCCAAAGGCAGGATTGGTGAGCAGAGCTGCATCTGGAGCTCTTGGCCAAGCCCAGGCACCTGGCCATGTTGGAGCATGGATGTCAGAGGCTCTGGGCAGTGGGGATGGGTCACCTGGAGGTGTCACAGTGAGGAGGAGGAGGAGGTGGTGACATGGGGAGCAGTGCCCAGTGGCATTAGCCCCATGGCCTGTTACCCTGTGTCGCAGCCAAGGGGAGCATGTGCTCAGGCTCCTGGCACAGGGAGCCGGCAGCAGGTTTGGCAGCATCCTGGCAGGTTCTCCTGCCAAGTGCCGCACAGACACGATCCTGGATAATGCTCCGGGGGGTTGTTAGCGGTTCGGAGGCAGCTTCCCTGTGGTCTGGAAAGCTGCCGGAGATCATCAGTGCCCAAGTCCTTGCTGATCCTTCCTCATTCCCTGGCCAGTGTGAGTGCACACGCAGGGGGTCTGGTGCTGGGGGGTCACTGCAGGGGGCTGCATGGGCTCTGCCTCCATCCCACAGGTACGATGCAGGGAAAGACGGCTTCATTGACCTGATGGAGCTGAAGCTGATGATGGAGAAGCTGGGGGCTCCACAGACACACCTGGGCCTGAAGAACATGATCAAGGAGGTGGATGAAGACCTGGACAGCAAGCTCAGCTTTCGAGAGGTGAGGGGTGAGAGGGGCTGAGGGGCTCCACGCTGGCAGGGAGGTGTCCCCAGCCGCTGTTTGTGGTGGAGAGAAGGTGGGGAGGGACCATGGAGGCTTTGGGGTCTGTAGGAAGCTGATACCACTGTCTCCCCTCGCAGTTCCTGCTGATTTTCCGGAAGGCAGCAGCAGGAGAGCTGCAGGAGGACAGCGGGTTGCACGCCCTGGCCCGGCTCTCCGAGATCGACGTCTCCACGGAGGGGGTGAAAGGCGCCAAGAACTTCTTCGAGGCCAAGGTGAGGCAGGTGCTGGGCAGAGGGGTCCCACTGCAGGACGGTGATGCACGAGGGCAGTTTGGTGCCGGGTGATGGGCGGGTGGGAGGTGGAGATGTGGGGGTGTGCAGGAGGGCTTGGTCCCAGCTGGACTTGTCCATCCGCAGGCACAAGCCATCAATGAAGCCAGCCGCTTTGAGGAGGAGATCAGGGCGGAGCAGGAGGAGAAGAAGAAGCAGGCGGAGGAGCTGAAGCAGAGGAAGGCGGCCTTCAAGGAGCTGCAGTCCACCTTCACGCAGTGACGGGGCTGGGCAGGACTGGTCAGCGGTGCCCGGGCTGGGAACGCTGCATGTGCCACATGATAACCATGCCGGGAGCGGTGCCAGAGCCTCGTGCTGCTCCGGCTGCCAACAGATCCCGGCGCGGGCTCGGCACAGCGCCCACCTTGCTGGCAGAGCCCGGTCGGCCCCAGCTCCCCCCTCCCCTCTTGCTGTGGTGTCTGTAGGTGTTGTTCGTGCCCCCCCCATCCCCAGCATGCCCCCCACCCTGAGCAGCCCCTGTTCCATGCCCGCAGCTGCGCCGGGGGTTGCTGCTGCTGAGTCCCAGGGGAGCTGTGTCCGGAATGCCCGTCCCTGGGACACCTGTGCCTGGACTGTTGTCTGTTGTGTGTGCACTGGGAAGTTTGCAGGATGGGGGCTTGCCCAGGTGGCCGTGGTGGGTGTTGTGGCCACGCTGGCTCAGTGTCTGTTGGTATTGCCACGTGTCACGGGTGACAAAGGCCGTGGCGAGTGCCGGGTGCTGGCAGACGGGCTCTGTGTGTGTGTGTGTGTGTATGTGTGTGGTGCTGGGGGGTGGGTGCCCACCCTGCTGGCATGGAGCCCCCAGGAGCTGTGTCTCTCTTTGTTTTGGTCAAAGACATGCAGAAAGGCAGCTGCTGGCTCGTGGGGTTGTATTATGTTTTTTCATGTTGTATTCAGCCTGGGAGGGTGAGCGTGGTGGCCACAAGTGGTTGCCATCATCATCACTGAGGCTCCTGTGTTGGTGGGTGGCTGTAAAGACCCACATTTGTCCCACACTGTCCCCCGAGTGGCGATATAGGGGGTGTGTTATGTTTTTTTTAATTTAATCCCAAATAAATATTATATTTCTTAAGTGCTGGGTGCTGTGGTTGCAGCCGTGGGACGGGCATGTCAGTGGTGGGGGCTTGGGTGGGGGGAAGGAGCCTGGGGAGTGGGGTGTGACTGTGGGCACCAGGTGGCCACTGCAGGAGGTGGCAGGGAACGGGGGTGACGCTTGGCAATGTGGGGACATTGGCATGGGAAGCAGCAGGGACCCGATCCAGGTGTGGGGACACGGTGCTCTCGAAGGCCATCAGCAGCACTGCTGGCACCTGCCCCCTGAGCAACCCTGTGGCGCCTGTGGGGTTTGGCTGGTCTTGGCCATGTCGAGCATGAGATAACAGGACCTTGTCCCTGAGGGGTGGTGGTGTGGGGGGCTGTGCCCTGGGGCAGCTGGTGCTCGAGTTTGGGGTACAGCAGGGCTGACCAGCACCCCACAGAGAGCAGTGTGGATGGGGCACCCACCAGCTGCCCCCCAGGAGGGACCCTGCCCATCCCAGAGCAGGGCCAGGTGTCTGTGCCACGTCCCATCATGGTGCCAGCACACGATGGGCAGATGTGGCCGTTCCCAGGGAGCATGATAAGATGGGGCGATGGGGCTGAGGAGCCCTGTGCCCCCAGTGTGGGAGAGTCCCCACATGGCAGCGGCGGGAGGGGCCACTCCAAGGTCCCCAGGCCCTATAAGAAGGGTGAGCAGCCCCAGTGCAGCACCTTTGGTCAAGCACAACCATGCTGGGAGCCATCTGTCTCGTCGTGCTGCTGGGCTACGGTGGGTGCAGGGGATGGGGAGGGGACAGGGCAGGGGGGAACGGGACCCTGGTGCCTGCCATGGCCCTGGGCATGGGCTCAGGCAGCCTCTGATATCCCTGTTCTGGGTGTCACACAGCCTACGGATGCGGCCAGCCGGCTGTGCCACCACAGCTGGGCACCCGCGTGGTGGGCGGTGAAGACGCCGTAGCCCACAGCTGGCCCTGGCAGGTAAGGGGGGCACGGGGATGAGGGTGGGGACAGGGATGGGGACATTCCTGCTCTGACCCCGTGCCTCTGCCATCACAGATCTCACTGCAGTACGAGAGCTCTGGATCTTGGCACCACACTTGTGGCGGGACCCTGATTGCCCCTCAGTGGGTGCTGACGGCCGCCCACTGCATCAGGTGGGTGTCAGGGTGCTGGGTGAGGTCTGTGCCCTGGAGGTAAGGCATTTGTGGGGACTGACACCCTGCTTTTTTCCCTGGGCAGCTCTTCCTTGACGTACCGTGTGGTGCTGGGCAAGCAGGTCCTGTCGGAGGATGAGCCTGGCTCGGTGGCCGTGGGTGTGGAGAAGACGATCGTCCATGAGAATTGGAACTCCTTCCTCATCATGTAGGGGATGGGATATGTCAGAGATGGATGGAGGGTGTTGCTGCCAGGGACCTCCATCCCCACAGCCTGGGACCGATCCTCATGCCTCATCTGTCCCCACAGCAACGACATCGCCCTGGTCAAGCTGGAAGAGGAGGTGCAGGAGAGCGATACCATCCGGGCCGCCTGCCTGCCCGAGGCCGACAAGATCCTGCCCAACGACTACCCCTGCTACGTCACCGGCTGGGGACGCATCAGGAGTAAGCAGGGGGTCCCCAGAGGGTCCCCAGAGGGTCCCTGGGGAGGGGGTGCAGGCACAGGGTTTGTGAGGTACGAGGTTTGCGTGTCATTACAGCCTACGGGCCCCTGGCCGATGTCCTGCAGCAGGCTCTGCTGCCCGTGGTGGACTACGAGACCTGCTCCCAGAGGAACTGGTGGGGCAGCAGCGTGCGCACCACCATGGTGTGCGCTGGCGGTGATGGCATCGTCTCTGGCTGCAACGTGAGTGCCGGCGCTGCAGGGCGGCGGTGGGTGGTTGAGCGGTGCAGGACCGCAGCGCTGGGAGGGGAGGGGATGGAGCCGTGGGGGTGGATGGCCAGGGGTGCATCAGCGGGGAGCCCAGGAGCGCTGGGTGTGGAGCACGTACCTCTCCGTGCAGGGCGATTCCGGCGGCCCCCTGAACTGCCAGCGCGAGGACGGGATCTGGGAGGTGGAAGGGATCGTCAGCTTCGGCTCCGGGCTGAGCTGCAACCTGATCAGGAAGCCGACGGTGTTCACCCGGGTGTCCGCCTACATCGACTGGATCAACGAGGTGGGTGCCCCTTCCTCTGCCCCCGCACAGGGGTTGGCCACGCTGCCCCTGCCCCGCCGAGGGTCTCACCGTGAGCCCCCCTGTGTCTTGTCTTTGGCAGAAAATAAGCTCCAACTGAGGACTCGGCACGTGGAGATTCAAGTGTTGAGTGTGATAAAGGCAAAAGTGCTGACCTGGTCTCGTGTGGTTCTTTGGAGGGATTGTGGTGGAACTGAAACCCGGGGCTGTGTCTTGTGGTCCTGGGGTTCTGCCCCTGTGCTGGGGAGAGGCCCCCCCATCGTGCAGAGGTCCTGGGGAGGCTGACATGGGCAGACGTCCCACAAAGTGCTCAGGTGGGGGCAGAGCCATGGCCATTGATAAGCCCAAGGGCTCGAGGTTTGGCTGGTGGTTTGATGGAAGAGGGGCTGGAGTCTGGCTGGGTGGTCTTGGGGGGTCACAGTGAGGTAGATCTCCAGCAGGATGCTGCAATCCAGTGGCACCTAAAACCAGCTTCACTTACCCCAGCAGTGCAAGCAATGGGCATTGGCAGTTCCCAGCCAAGTTTTCTGGCTTCACCACAAGGATTTGAGACCAGAAAAGAGACCAGAACAGAAAGCAGATCCTGTCTGTCTCACTCTGGCCATGGCCTTTCAACCTCCAGCATCACCCTAATTGGCTCAACCTGAGCCTGCCCCCAATTCCCCTCACTTGGGGCAGGCAGTTCCTGCTCCCTGCCCTCTGCTCCTAACTCCCAGCCATCCCTTCACCCAAACCCAAACCCCAGGCTGGGAATTGCTCTGCCTGCAGCACGAAACTGCCTAAAAATATCAGAAATGCTTCCCAAAGAAGCAGGGAAATACCTACTGACTGCCCCTGAGCAGCACAGACCTCCCCTAAGACCACTGCACCTCCCGAGGGCTGCTCTGAGGATTCTTTCTCCCCCAAAATCCCACACACATCCAGGGTTTCTGACCTGAAACGGTGACTGCAGCAGCTCCTGAGGGCAAGTATTTACCTCAGCTCTGATATTCCAAAGAATCCTCATCAGTTTCCTGCTGTAACTCCTGTTTAACACCCAACTGATTCCTCGGAAGGAGGAGGATGCCTGCTCCACAGGCTGGCACAGCCACACTAGAAACTCTCCCAGTAACAGCAGGGGTTCAAAATTTACATGAGCTAAGGTCCTCCTGCTCTTCCCATTTCAGAGGAGCCTTTGGAAGGTGCTAAAATGGCAATCAGGAGATGGAACAAAGGAGGGAATACAGCAAAAGATTTGCTTTTTCTTTGCATTTATTAAAAACACTGATGGCAAAACTCATCCCAGTACACCTGAGGGCCAAACTTGATCCCATCAATCAGTTACCCGGGCAGCACAGGACACAAATATCAGGATCAGCAAGGAAAAACACTCTGAGGCTGAGTGTGGCCACGTGAAGAGCCAGAGGTGCTCTCCTCTGGCTCCAGAGGCTCCAGGCCGGCATGTACCCCAGAAAAGGGGCTTCCGGCTCCAATCCCCAGCATTTCCCATGGGCACAGCACGATCTCCACCTCATCTCAACTTCACAGCAAGGACAGTGTTTGCAGATCACATTTCTCCAGACAAATATCTCAAGAGACAGACAAAATCCAGGGGAGCATCAACGTCGAGTCGTGGCAGGCACAGATTTCACCCGGCCACAGGGAAGGAACTCTCACACTTGGCAGGGACCTCGGAGCCCAGGTGTCAGTCACACATGAAGTAGAATTTTTTACGGAGGAAGTTGAAACATCCTGGGATCTGCTTGTAGCTCCCCTTGGCTGAGACAGCATTTGCCACCTGAGAACAGATGGAGAGTGGTTGGGGAGCAGATGCTCTCCTGACTGTTGCAGGAAGCTTGGGAACAGGGGTCAGGAGTGGGATTATGGACATGAGAGATGGCAGGGCTCTTAATATGAGACATTTTTGCTGGCAAAGGCAAAGTGAACTCAGGGGAACAGGCTTTCAAGAAACCTCAGCCATACCACCAACCCCTGCCTCTGGCAAGTGCTTCTTGGCATGAGCCAGAACTCCCTCCTTCCCTTTGGGAATTCAATTAAAAGCAAGTTCCTTCCCACCCATTTTCTTCCAGATGTGCCTGCCACTTCCCCAAGGTGGTTTCCTTACACTGAACACCAGCCAGCAGAGAGGGGCTCGTGCTTCTCCCCTGCAATTGCTAACTGCCGAGCCAAAGCAGCACAGTGACATCCAAACCCCATCCTCCAACCCCAGAACAGGCTTCTGACAGCACCCAAGTCCCATCAGCTTGGATTTAGAGGAAGGGACAAGCTACACCATTTTAAGCAATTTCCTTGGAAAGATTAAAGCCTGTATTGCCAGGATTACCCCTCGCCGGAGAAACCTCGCGGTGATTTTTGGCAGATTGAGGCCAGACACTTTCTTCGTAATTAAATCTCTCTGCAGTACCTCCAATTAGCCCATCCCTAAAGTCAACACTCAATATCCTCATTCTTTTTTTAATTGTAGGCCTCCACACCCCTGACTAATCACATTCCTGACTATTTCCTTCATCACGACCACAAAAAGAAGGCAAAAAAAAAGACATTTACCCGCAGTAACATGTTCAGCAGGTCTTCTGAACGGGCATATCTCTCCAGCACACTGTCCAGTGTCTCCACGTACCACGAGCCAGTCGCCTCCCTCCAGGAGACAAAACCTTCAGAGAAAGAAGGAGAATGTTATGCCAAAGCCCATCTGCTGTTCTCATCCTGCTCGGTTCCTGCCTCCCCAACGGAGCTGTCGCCCTGAACTGCCGCTGACTTTGGCTACGAAGCTCCGACTTTTCTGCTAATTCCCCTGTGCCCAGCAAAGTTCTGTCACCTGGAAAAGTTGAGTAGGAGACCAAGATGTCGCTGGGTGTGGGCAAACAGGCAATGGCATCTGGCTCGTCCACGTTACCCGACGGAGCCCGAAAAGGAGTCGCATCTGATTCCAAAGAAGCTCCGGGAGTTTCATCTTTGGGTGAATCGCAATCCACTATGAAGCCTCGATCTTTTTGTTCTGCAAAAAGCAGCAATGAGACAGTTCCTGATGACACCCCACCCAAGGGATCCACAACTGTACATCCAAACGTTAAGAAAAAAATGGCGAAAGAAGAGGACAAAGGCCCTAGAACAAAACAAGGCTTTTTGGCCCTTCGGCTGCGCTGGTCGAGCTGTAACCATTGGTGTTTCGTACAAAATTCCTCACTTTGTGTTTCCACACCGACTTACGGCCGAAGAGCTGGAGCAGCCACTCAGCACATGGTAAAAGAAGGGACAGCTGGAGTGAGAAGACAGCTGGAGAGAGAGACAGGCGACCAACAGAACGGGAACCGAAGCCACAGCCTGACCACATCTCCGAAGCCCAGTGCTACCAGAGCCAAGACAAAGATTCACCTCCACCACAGGCCTGGATGAAGAAGAGTTTGGGTTTTCCTCTCAAACTTGGGCAATTGGACCCATTGAAATAGTTCACAATCTTTTCTATGGGAATGGGTTTTCCATCCGTTCCGTAAACGCCTCCGGGAAACTGAATATGGCTCGTCTGCAAGAGGAAAATGCAGGAGCTAGTGATGGGGGTGGAGGGCTGGTGACCAGGGAGCCCATTTCCCATTGGGTCTTTCGTGGCCAAAAGGTACCACAACAAATCCTGGTGGTTGTGGAAATTCCTGTGGCCAAGTCAGGGCGAGGGGACACCCAGAAGCCATTTGGAACACACTAAAATCCAGCAATCCAACTTCTATTATCCAACTCCTATCCCACCTCCTCCAGCAACTGAGTTCTTCATCCTCTGGGACAACAGGACAAATGTTGTACCATACAACATTTTCTTAACATTCCCTCTCCTCTCCTTATCCTTCAAGAGCTCTGACTGGGAATAAACAGGTTTTACTGCTCATAGAATCTCCCTGTCAGAGCTGGAGGACTGGAAGGACTAATTAATGGCATGAATCTGCATCAGGAAAGGTTTAGGTTGGATATCAGGAAAAGGTTCTTCACCCAGAGGGTGGTTGGGCACTGGAACAGGCTCCTCAGGCCTGGCCCCAAGATGCCAGAGCATAAGGAGCATTTGGACAACGCTCTCAGGGACAGGGTGGGATTGTTGGGGTGTCTGTGCAGGGCCAGGAGTTGGACTCAGTGATTCCTGTGGGTCCCTTCTAATTCAGGATATTCCATGATTCTGTGAACAATCACAGTACGAGGCTGAGCATACTCTCTTCACTCTCTGCCAGTTGTTCAGTTCCAAATTATTTGCCCCGACTTCCCAACAGAAACACTTGTCCACAGGCAACACTGGATCAGACTACATCAGAGAAGCTCCCATTTTCTTTAACCCAGACACAGACCACTTCTTCCCTCCTGCCCTGCAAGAGACCTCCCTTCCACGCCTGAGGAAAAAAGGGAGAGATGGGATGAACCCACCTGACAGCCATGGGAAAGGATGACCACGATGCAGCAGTCCAAGGCGCTGTGGTCCCGCCGCGCCAGCTTCTGCAGCTCCAAAACCACTTCCTACGTGGGCAACATCACACAAAGAGTTTTTTGAACCATATTACAAATTACTGCTAGGCCCTGCTCTCATTAGGCATGGAAGGACCTGGAAGAACTCTGCCACGGGATAAGGAGAGTCCCAAGGACAGGTGGCAAAAGCCACCAGCAGAGAGCACGTATTTCTATGTATCTGCCCTTATTTAACATTGGCTGCTTTAATCACACAAATTTCTCACCTCTCTGCACTCTTTACAACACAGGAACATAAACCAAAACACACTTCCACATGATTTATCCACTGAAATCTGCTGCTTCTGACCAGGAGCGGGGGGTGAGCAGAGAACCACGTTTTACTTCCAGAGGCCACTGCGGACGATCAAGCTCCCCCCTCACCACCTCAAACAACAGCTGAGGGCTGTACAGACAGACAAATCACACAGCCCCAGTGCTGTCCCAGCTATCCCCAAAACACAGCCTGACCTATTACCCTACAAATCACAGCCAGGATTCAACAATCAGGCAGAAGGCTGAAAACATGCAAGGTCTTCTTTCCTTCCGCAATCACAGCACAAGAGTAAAATAAGAGGATGCAAGTGGTTGTCTGTGTGCCCCGTGCTGTTGGCGTGGGGTTACATCCCCTAACATGTTCCCATCACTTCCAGGGGCTCAGCTCTCATCCCTTGTGGCAGCAGGACACAGCCAGCCTCACCTGAGCTTTCAGATCCCGCCGAGCCAGGACATCAAAGTGCAAGGCCTTGAAGCGCCGCTCCAGCTTCTCGCAGTCGAGGTCGGAGCCAACTCGGGTGGACAGATGCGAGTCTCTGGAGAAGGTGACGTTGTTGAGGATCAGGCAGTGCCCACAGGGATCTGCTTTCAGCTCATAAACCTGGCAGGGACATGCAACAGTTGAACTCCCTCTTTTTCCAAGTGCTTGCTGGCTAATCCAGTGGGATGCAACACCAGTGAGGAATGGGAGCCCTTAAAGTGGCTTGTTTCAAGCTTTTTCATTTCTCTAAACCTAGGGATGGGGAGGAGCATCCATTCTCCACACACACATTCTCATCAGCAGCCAGGAACACAAAACAACCCACTGAACTGGGGAAAACCTTTGCGGAAAACCGGTTGCTGCTTCACCCAGTGCCATCTCCAACAGCAAGCTAAAGCTTCTGGGAATTTTTTTTAGGCATCATTATCAAACCTCACCAGAAAGAGGCAAGAATTTGTGTTATCACTGTGGTAATCCTAAGTAGGATCTGGCTTGGTCGACCCACTCCAAGCCGATTGGCCCCATTACAGTGGCATCAACCTCAGAGCAATTGCTCAGGTAACACAAAGGGAGAAGCAGCCCTTCCAGGGATATTTTCGGGAGCCACCCGTGAGGCACACAGCTTTTGGCCAACAGGGAACACTTTCAGCCTACCCAATTACTAACCAGGTCACGGCTCTTCTTGTCAACGGCAGAACCTACAACACACAACAGACATGGGATTTAGCTCACCACATTCCACAACAAGCACTCCCAGACTTCACATCAATCTTTCCTGACACAATTCCCCCTTCCCACCCTGCTGGAAATGAGCATTTGGCATGCTATCTCTCTGGAAGAGCCTGGGATGCAGCTTACCCTGGGCTGGCACAGGTGTTCGAGGTTTTTCGCTCTCAGCTTGGACTGGGAAGGACAAACGCTCGGGAAGGGTCACATCTGTAATGACATGGGACAAAAATACAGGGGGTGGTCCTAACGTGTGTACAGTCTGAGCTTAAAAGCTTCCACTGCTGGAAAGTGGGACATACAGGCTGCCCAGAGAAGCTGTGGCTGCCCCATCCCTGGAAGTGTTCAGGGCCAGGTTGGACGGGGCTTGGAGCAACCTGGGCTACTGGAAGGTGTCCCTGCCCATGGAAGGGAGTGGAAGAAGATGAGCTTTAAGGTCCCTTCTCACCCAAACCACTCTGGGATTTGATGATTCTCCCAACAGCTCTGCATGGTCACCCCTACCAGGATAATAAAAATTGGGACTTCACAGACTACTGCCCATGACAAGATGGATCCCAGTTGCCACCCACCATGCTCCTGTTTGCCAAAAAAAATCCCCCGCACTCTCAGCACTGACTTTTATGCTGCTTTTCTCCTGGCAGCTCCAGCTCCACGGGCCGCAGGTCCAGCAGCTGCGGTGCCGCCGGCGGGGACTCGCACTCCTGGACCAGCATGTCCGCGAGGTCACCCTGCCCCGTGTCCCGCAGGATGGACAGGAACGCAGGGAAAGCCTGCTTCCCTCGAGTCTCCAGGTCGATGATCAGCTGCCGGGCTTGGTCTGCTCGGCTGCCGGCGCCCTGCAGAGGAGGGAAGCCCAGGAAAACACATCTTCATGCAACACCTGGGCAGCCCTTCTGACTGGTCCCAGAGAGGGGAAATTGGGATCTGCACCCAGCACGTGGACACAGGGTGAACAAGGCCAAAACCCAGCGGACACAGTCACACAGACCCGCAGTAGCCACCCGACACCCAGCTCTGACCCCCCTCCACCCACAACCATCACCAAGGGGACACGCAGCCCTCCGTGGGGTCTGGAGCCAAAGGGGGGAAGGAGCACTCCCAGCCTGGCCCCAGGGGACAAACAGGCACCTCCAGGCTGTTACTGGTGGGCAGGACAGGGTAAAACACCCCCAAGCCTGCCGCCTGTCACCGAGAGGGGAAATGGGAATGCCCTGTCACCAGACTGTGACGGGGACTCAAGGAGGAACCCCCATGCCCGGCACTACCCGGGGCTGGGGACAAGAAGGAACAAGGTGTGGGGGGTTCTCTGCAGGGCTCGGGGTGGGGAGGGACAAGGACCACTCAGCAGGCTTGTCACCAGAGTGAGGGGACACAGGGCCTGTCATGGGGGCGAGATGACAAAAGAGCCACCCCCAGGCCTGTCACCGGGGTTCAGGGCACACAGGAACCACTCCCCATGGCCACTCCCGGTGCTCGGCGACCCGGATCCCTCCCACGGCCACCGCGGGTGCTCAGTGACCCGTCCCCGGCCCACCTGCAGCTCCTCCAGCATGGTTGGGGTGAAGATGCCGCGCCGCTCCAGCGGGTCCCAGAGCGGCTCCACCCGCAGCGCCGCCACCAGCCGGGCCCGCCCGCGCCGCAGCGCCCGGCGATGCTGCTCCTCCATCGCCGCTGCTCCTCCATCGCCCGGAACCGCCGCCCTGCCCCGGAACCGCCTCTCGCTGCCCGGAACAGAATCCCGGAATCGCACCCCGGGAGAGATCCGGGATGGTCCAGCACGCGGCACAGGATTCCGCCCTTTTTCTTTTTTTTAATTATTTTTTTAAAATAATTATTATTATTTTAGTTTTAGTTTTTAATATCTCCGGGGATGGAGACTCCACGCCCTCTCCCGTCACCCGCGCTGTGAAGTTCTTCCTCGTGTTCGGGTGGAACTTCCCGTGCGTCAGTATCGGACCATTCCCCTCTTGTCTCATTGCTGGACCCCCCGAGCAGAGCCTGGTCCGTCCATCCCCTGCCCCCTCCCTGCACACACTGACAGACATCGCTGAGGTCCCCTCTCGGTGTCTCTGGAGGTTGAACAGCCGCAGGTCCCTCAGTCTTTCCTGGTCACAGAAATGCTCCAGTCCCTTCATCATCTCCACAGCCTCTGCTGGACCTGCTCCAGGAGCTCCACATCCCTCCTGTCCTGAGGAGCCCAGACCTGGACACAGCACTGCAGATGTGCCTCCCCAGGGCTGAGCAGAGAGACAGGATCCCCTCCCTGACCTGCTGCCAATGCACCTCAGGATCCCACTGACCTTCATGGCTCCCAGGACACTCTGCTTGCTCAGGGACAGCTTGTTGTCCACCAGGTCCTTCTCCCAGGTCACTCTCAGCCTGTGCTGGTGCTTGGGGTTATTCCTGTCCATGTACGGGACCCTCCACTTGCCCTTGTTGAGCCTCATTAGGATTCTCTCTGCCCAATTCTCCAGCCTGACAGGTCCCACTGAAAGGCAGCACAGCCTTCAGATGTACCAGCCACTCCCTCCAGTTCTGTATCATCACCAAACCTGCTGAGGGTACATTCCCTGTTGATAAACAAGGTGAATAAGACTGGGCTCAGTATTGATCCCTGGGGAAGGCCACTGCCTCCAGGCCTCCAACTGAATCCACTGATCACATCCCTCTGAACTGTGCCATTGATCCACCTCACTGCCATCCAACCCACATTCCCTAGTAGACTGTTGTGGTTTTAAGCCCAGATGGAAATTAAGAATCACTCAACATCCCCCCTCTCTCCTCACCCTGGTGAAATGGGGAGGAGAATCAACGTAAAACTTGTATGTTAAGAACAGTTTAATAATTGAAAATAAAGTAAAATACAGTAACAATGGTAAATTATAATAATACTGATAATAAAAAGGGAAAAACAAATAATGCACAATGCAATTGCTTACCTCACCACCCGCTGACCGATGCCAGACCCCCCTTCCCGAATCCAAATCAGCCCGTTCCCAGTAACTTCCCCCCAGTTTATATACTGGGCATGATGTTCTATGGGGTGGAACATCCCTTTGGGCCAGTTTGGGTCACCTGGTCCAGCTATGCTCCCTCCCATTTTCCTTTGTGAACCTCTTCACTGGCAAAGCATGAGACAAGAAAAAAGTCCTTGATTTCGGATAAACGCGACTTAGCAAAAAACCAAAGCATCACAAAGCCACGGAATATGCTGAGTGGGAAGGGACCCACAAGGTTCATGGAGTCCAACCCTCAGCCCTGCACAGGCCCAGCCCCAACAGTCACACCCTGTGCCCCAGAGGATCATCCAAACTCTCCTGGAGCTCTGGCAGCCTTGGGGCTGTGCCCACTGCCCTGGGGAGCCTGGTCAGTGCTGTGATAAACAAAGTCTCGAGTTTCTATAAGTTTTTGAGTAAGAGTTTATTATATGGAAAAAGCAAGCAGCCAGCTGGGTGACAGAAATGGGGACCAGTTTCCCAAATCTGCACACAGCTACTACAGGGTACATTTAGTATTTATCTTAGCTACTTCATGCATATTAATTATATCATATGCATATACATTCTACAGGTTTTTGCTAAGTATTTAATATATGGGTTTTCTTACAGCTAAAGCTAAAAGGGTTATCTCTACCACCAGTCATAATTCATGCATTTTTGGATGAACAGGCGCCTAAAGATTTAAAGTTCTACCATATTTTATTCTTAGGATAGTAGGGAGGTTTTAGGGCCTCTTGACCTTGTAAGGGTCTGTTTTATTTCTTTATGGGGGTATAATTAAGTTTTACAATCCGTTTGTTTTACTTTGATGTAATCGCCCACTTGTTTCACGAATCACAATTTATATTTATCCTAAGTACCCAACGTTTCCATCAACGCTGCCTCCGTTCAATCCTAAATATCCACTGGTCAGATTATGTGACCAATCCATCTGTTCTAGAACAAGCAGCAGTCACAAGTATCGAGGCCATGTTGCTGAGAACGCAGCTGTGCTGGGCAGGGCACATCTCCAGGATGAAGGACCACCACCTCCCTAAGATCCTGCTTTATGGTGAACTTGCCACCGGCTGCCGCAAGAGAGGAGCCCTGAAGAAAAGATACAAGGACTCCCTGAAACAACATCCCAGCCTTGGCCATATTGATCACCAGAACTGGTCTACTCTGGCCTCCAGTCAGGAGGCCTGGAGACACACCATCTATAACGCTGCTGATGCTTTTGAGAACGCACGCAGGATCACCCTTGAGGAGAAAAGACAACGCAGAAAGAACCGTGCCTTGCAGAATTTACCACCTAAGGAGTCTTTCTGCTGTGCCTTTTGCAACCGGACATGCCTGTCTCGTATTGGCCTTTTTAGCCACCAACGCGCAACAAACGTGGGTAGAGCCCTTCCCAAATCTTCGTTCGCAAAGCCCAGCCATGAAATGAAATAAGTATCCAACCACCCTCTGGGGGAAGAACCTTTTCCTAAGATCCAACCTAAACCTCCCCTGACCCAACTCCAGGCCATTCCCTGGGTGCTGTCCCCGGTCCCCACAGAGCAGAGCTCAGGGCCTGCCCCACCCCAGGAAGGTGTAACTGCAGCGAGGTCTCCCCTCAGCCCCCTCTTCCCCAGCTGAACGCACCGAGCGCCCTCAGTGTCCTCACACGGCTTCCCCTGGCCCCCGTTATCGCCCCCCTATCGCACACACCGCCGGGGCAGCCCCAGCCCGGGTCCCCCTGCCCGTGTCCCCCCCCGGAAGCTCCGGCTCTCCCCGGGCACGGCGGGCGCGCCGGAAGCGGCGGCGAGGGAAGGGCGGCCCGTCCGCTGCCTCCGCCCGTGGGGCCCCGCCGGACATGGAGCCGGGCCGGGCCGCCTGGATGCTGCTGCTGCCGCTGCTGCCGCTGCTCCTGCTGCTGCCGGCCCTGCCCGCGGCCGCGCCGGGGGACTTCGACCCCTACCGCGTGCTGGGGGTCGGCCGCGGCTCCAGCCAGGCCGACATCAAGAAGGCCTACAAGCGGCTCGCCCGGGAATGGTACGTGCTGCCCTCCCCACCCCTCGCCCCCCGCCCCGCAGCCCGGGCACGGCCCGGCGGGGATGCTGAGCGGCCTCACCTGGTTGTGCAGCGCGGGTGAGGCGCGGCGGGAGGTCGGGAAGCGGCGCCGGGGCTCCCTCGCCATCCTAGAGCTGGGCGGGTGCCCCCGCGCCAGCGATCTGTGCTGTAAAACCCTCTCGAGGCTGGCTCTTGGGGGGGAAGGTTCTTCCAGAATCGGGCTACAGGGGGGAAAGTTCTTCCGGAGTTTGGCTATGGAGGGAAAAGTTATCCCAGAATCAGGCTACAGAGGGGAAAGTTCTTCCAGGGTCTGGCTGTGGGGGGAAAATTCTCCCAGAGTCTGGCAACAGGGGGTAAAAGTTATCCTGGAGTCTGACTACAGAGGGGAAAATTCTCCCAGAGTCTGGCAGCAGGGGGTAAAAGTTATCCTGGAGTCTGACTACAGAGGGGAAAATTCTCCCAGAGTCTGGCAGCAGGGGGTAAAAGTTATCCTGGAGTCTGACTACAGAGGGGAAAGTTCTTCCAGGGTCTGGCTGTGGGGGGAAAATTCTCCCAGAGTCAGGCTTTGGGGGAAAATGTTTTCTTGGAGTCTGGCTATGGGGAAGAAAGTTCTTCTAGAGTCTGGTTACAAGGGGAAAAAGTTCTCCCAGAGTCCGGCTATGGGGATAAAAAGTTGTCCCTTACTCAACAGGGAACTTTTAATACACGGAGGTGTAAGTCTCAGCTCGATATGTCACTGTCCAAGGGCAACCCAGTCCCTGTGCTGTGGGAGGGAAAGGCATCAGGTGCCCAAACGTCACACCCCTTGCATCCATGGTGTGTGATGAGGGGCAGGCTTGAGGCATCGCCTGGGGAAAGAACCTCACCCAGAGCTGTTGTCTTGCACGACACATCCTGAGGGCTGTGGCAGGAGGTGATTTAAGGAAGAACCCAGTAGATATGTGGGGCAGCAGCCAAGGGAGCCATTGCTAGGAAAGAGGCATGCTCCCTTGGCTTGGGCTTGGGCTGTTTGGTGATGGATCAGACAGAGGCACAGGTCCACAGGCACACCACACACATCCCAGTGCTGCGTTTTGGGATGGGGTTTGGATAGGGACAGCACGTGCTGGGTATAAATCTGATCTCAGCCTCGGGGATACCACTGCACGTCGTAACTGTCCATGTTCTGCTCGCCTCCAAACAGAGGCCGACAGCTCCCTGTGCCCTCCAGGGAACCACTGACCCCTTTTCCTCTGGTTCTGCCTTGTAGGCACCCTGACAAAAACAAGGACCCAGGAGCAGAAGACAGATTCATCCAGATTAGCAAGGCCTACGAGGTAACACGTGCTGCTTATAAACTCCTGCTGTTGTTAACATTAAGAGAACTTATTTTTCCTGTGCTTTTCCTGTGTGTTTCTACATGGGAAAGGTGATTGACCCTGTAGAGGTGGACACTACCCACCCAAAAAGTTTACTCAGCTTTGTTGACACAGCCACTGGAGTCACCAGCGTGGCCTCTGCTGCAAATATTTTGCTACAGGCCTGCCCTGTCCTGGCTAAAAAGCCTCAAAGGAGGGAGGAGAGAGTATTCAGTGAGCCCTGCCTGGCTGGGCAGCGTCTTGTCCGTGTCACATGCACATAAAAGCATTTTGGGGTGATGTAAGCAGCATTAGTCATCACATGGCTTTGGTCACCTCAAATTATTGTCGGTACTAGTTATTTGCACATCACTGTGGAAATTGGCTGCCCCAGTTTGTGGCAGCTGAGCCCAAGGAAATAAAAGTAAATCCTTCTTTCCCTGCCAAAAAAAATGCAGTTTCTCTATGGGGCTCCTGGCTTCTTGGTGAAATTTTTGTCACTTTCTGATGTGCCAAGAAAACCATCCGGGTTCAAAGAGACACCAGCAAAAGCTGCTCCAGAAAAGAGGGAATCCCAACGTGGGATGTTTTGTCCCAAGGAGCTGTTGGTGTCAGAAGTGGGTACAACAGTCTGGATTTAGGAGCTCCTTTTCTTTGGACTTTGGCGTTTTTTTACCCCTGTTTACCACAGTGAGCCTGGAGGGATGTGATAGTTCCCTTTTCCAGACTATTTATCCCACACGTTCCTTAGGCAGCTGCAGTCGTTTACTAAGGGATTACAGTCAGGGCAGTTCCCCCTCATGGTTTTTCCATCGTCCACTTCCCAGATTCTCTCCAACGAGGAAAAGAGGGCAAACTTCGATCGCTATGGAGATGCTGGGGAGAGCCAGGGCTTCTCTCAGCACCAGCATCGCCAGTTCCATCGCTTCCACGACGGCTTCTATTTCGACGAGTCCTTCTTCCACTTCCCTTTCAATTCCGAGCGACGCGACACCTCCGACGAGAAGTATTTGCTCCACTTTTCCCACTACATCAATGAAATCGTGCCGGACAGTTTCAAGAAACCTTACCTCATCAAAATCACCTCGGACTGGTGCTTCAGCTGCATCCACATCGAGCCTGTGTGGAAGGAAGTCGCTCAGGAATTGGAGGCGCTGGGTAAGGATGAGGCTGTGTGTGCATCCAGCGTTGGCCTTCAGCTTTTGCAGGACTCTGTTTAACCTTTAGATTTCCTCAGAGATTTGTCCTAATGCTTTCCCAAACATTACTAACTCTGGGGTGCTGGGCAAGGGAGCAGGTGGTCAGTTTTCCACTGGGCATTTGCTGGGGATCTTTCACCTGAAGCTGCTCTCCTTTTCCAGGAGCGGGAATCGGCGTCGTGCACGCAGGGTACGAGCGGCGCCTCGCCCACCACCTGGGTGCCCACAGCACTCCCACCCTGCTGGGGCTCATTAACGGGAAAATAACCTTCTTCCACAACGCCGTCGTTCGGGAAAACCTGCGGCAATTCGTGGAGAACCTTCTGCCGGGGAATCTTGTCGAGAAGGTACATTCCAGCAGGAGTGTCACACCCTGCTTCTCCTGCCTGCCTGGAGATTTCTCTCTCCTTGGCTGTTTTGGTGGCTAATCTGTTTAATTTGGGCCCTGAGCTGATCTGCATCACAAAGCTCCAAACCCTGGAGCTGTGGAAAGCTTTCACACCACATAACACTTCTCCTTGCAAAAGGGCTGATCCTGCCACTACATGGTCATACCGGGGGCTTGAGTGCCAACTGCCCCCCAGCTGTGACACCCCACAAGGGATAACCCCACCAAGGTTATCCCTAGGCTAGGAACCTGCTGGATTTCACTTCCCTTCTCCTTTCTCAGCATTTCATCCAGCAAATTAAAGACCACTCACTAACTCCCAGGTGGTGTCTCCTAAAACGCACCGACCTGTTTTGTCCGGTATGATTCGGACCTTTGAAAGTGGAGCTGGCAGCTTGAGCCCTTCCAAGTTATAAGTAAAATAACTTTTATCCTAACTGATAAAATATTCCTGCATTTCAGCCTTGCCCAGTGATTTTTGGTGGAGTCCTAAAGCACCCGCCACTCCTTTCAGGGCGATGTGGCCAGGTCAGCCCCCACAGTGCACTCACCTGCCTACCCCCTTCTTGCAGCCTTGTTCACCTCACCTTGTTTTCATTTGGGATCTTCAGCAAGGGCTGCCTTTCCCAACAAATTTGACTTGTTGTCCTCTGTGTGTTGGAGTTCTCATCCCAAAAGTGGGATCTGTTTCCCCTTCCACAGCTAACGGAGCCATTTATCTCCTTCCTCTGGGTCACAGAGGTACCAGAGCAGGTTTGATGAAGCTCAGGTTTGGTAGGTGCCTGTTAACCCTTGGCTTCCCATTATATATAGGTATAGATATATAAAGAATATGGTCCAAACAAACAGTTACAAGAATGACAGTGCCATCAGCATTGACTTGGAATGGCATTGACAGAGGCTGCAATAACTGAGAGAGTTGAGTGGGTCGAGAGTGATGGTTTTAATTCATTCATTAATCAGGAATACCTTCTGGGAAGACCAACCCACAGTCAGCTTTCTGCAACACCTGGACACCTTTTCAGGCTCAGTTCTCATTGAGACAGCTCATGGTGGAGCGTTGCCTGACTGCTCAGAGGTTAAACTGATGTTCCTGTTCTGTTTAAAGATTACAGATAAAAACTACATCCGCTTTCTCTCTGACTGGAGGAAGGACAACAAGCCCCACGTCCTGCTGTTCGATCATATGCCAGTTGTGCCATTACTGTACAAGGTAATGTGATTTCTGTCGCTGCCAAGTTGACTTGTTTATGAATCCAGATGTTCCAAAAGAAAATGCACCATTGCTGTGAGTAGAGGTCAACCAATGCCTCCAAACACCATTGGCTGGTTCTGGGAGAGCAGGGTGATTTGTGTTCGTTGGAAATGGCATGGCCAGGTGACCAGCTTTGTTAGGAGTCTGATTCCCTGTCCTGACCTGGATGTACCTTACATGGATGTGAAGGTGTGGGTGGGTTTTGGAGGTAGCAGCAACACAAGTGCTTACTAACCTTTGTTAGGAATGAGAAATGTTTGTGGCATGTCTGATTTGTGCTATTGCAAAGCCCTTTTCCTGAGAAACCCCATGTCAGACTGTAAATAAAACTGTGGATCCATGGAGGCTCCCAGCACGTTGACTGAGAGAACTCAAAGCGTGGTTCAGCAAGGGAGAGGAAGGGTTTGTACCTCTTGCAGTACAAGCCCAATGACATTCAAACAGCAGGATGTATTCTCAGAGCAAAGTCATCACGAGCACTCAGGGGAGAAAACGTTCACTCTCCACCACAAACACACACTGTGGATTTCTCCCCATCCAGCTGACTGCCTTTGCCTACCGAGACTACCTGTCCTTTGGGTATGTGTACGTCGGACTCCGAGGCACCGAAGAGTTGTCCAGTCAGTACAACATCAACGTCTACAGTCCCACCATGATGGTCTTCAAGGAGCACATCGACCGGCCCGCTGACGTTGTGCAGGTACCGCTCAGAGCCGTCTCCAAGAGCTTATGGGAAACGGGCGTGGAGGTTTCCTGACTGAGCTGGCGACGAGAGGTTTGTCGCTGGTGTGTTTTGGAGTAAAGGGTGTTCGTTCTCAGCATAAACTCTGGCTTCAGTAGACAAAGAGGGCAAATGTTTGGAGGGAGGAAGCTTGGCAGGCTCTAGTTTTGGTGTCTGAGCTGTTGAGGAAGGTGGACACAGGTGGCTTCCCAGTCTTGAGGCCTCACAAGACCTTGGGTGATTGCAGCGAGGACTGTGATGGCCAGCAGCCTTCCCCAGCTTCAGACAGGAACACCCAACAGCTTTATTCTCCTCACCTGCTCAGTTCTGACCTCTGCTTCCTTTGTCCTTGCCAGGCACGAGAGATGAAGAAGCAGCTCATTGATGACTTCCTTTCTCAGAATAAGTTCCTTATGGTGGCCAGACTCACCAACCAGAGGCTGTTCCAGGAGCTGTGTCCTGTCAAGAAGTCTCACCGTCAGCGGAAGTAAGTGGCATGTCCTCCTGATTTGAGGCTCTGGAGCTGCTCCTAAAGCCACCTTTGGTTTGATTCTAAGGGAAAAGGGCAATGACTGCATTGGATCATGCTCAGTATCCACAGTGTCAGAGAGGTTTCTGCCTCATTGGGATGATTTTGACTAGCAGAAAGGGGGTGGTCATTTCCTCTTGTGTCCAGAACGGCTCTTAATCCCCCATCTCGTTGTATCACCCAGGCACTGCGTGGTCTTGCTTACTGGAGAAGGAGAGAAGTTTGCTGAGGCTTATGAGGCCTTTTTGACTTTTGCTGTGGCCAACACAAAAGACACACTGAAGTTTGTGTACATCTATAACGAACGGCAGCCAGAATTTGCAGACGCCTTACTGATGGATGATGAGAAGTATCGGGGAAGATCAGCTGTGAGGGTTTCCTTTTGTTTTTAATCCCTTCTTTTAGCCTGTCTTTTAATTTACATCACTCTGTACCTTGATCTGACACCTAATTCTGGGCAGTGGTTTGAAACAGAACATCTGTGTAGAAAAAAGCCCCTTCCTCTCTAACATCTGCCACGTTCTTGGCTCATCCAGGTGGTCATTCTGGAGAGACGCAATAACGCGGGGAAGATTGCCTACAAAGCCTTGGAGGAGGCCTGGCAAGGCAGCAAGGAGGACAACTTCATCCTCCTGGATCTCCTGGACCAGCTGAGGACAGACCCTGGCCTTCTGTCATCAGAGACTGTCGTGGCAGACCTGAATGATGAGCTCGCTCCTGTAAGTCCGTGGCCTTTCCAGCTGTCTGATATCTGTGTTCTGGATGTGGACAGTCCCATTATGGTTGTTCACAGGCATTATTTATATTCTAAAATTCCAAGGCAAGACTCTTATAAGATTTCTTGCTCATAGAAGGAAGCTCACTGCATGCTCTGAAGCTGATTTGGCCCAGGGTTGGGCTCATTTTTACAGGATGGGAGTCATGTTGGGGCTGTGCATGGCGGGTTTGTCATTTGTTTTTTGCTTTTCATTCTTTTCAAACAGATGTTCCTTATCCGATGGCTCTACTCCTCGCTGGACTACATCTCAGACTGCTGGGACAGTTTGTTTCACAGTAACTGGTACAGTCTGGGCATCCATTGTGGGTTTTCACTGCTTTCCTGTTACCTTATTTTAAAATAGATCCATTTTTAGCCTCCTCTTTTGGGTGGGAGCAGGACAGCACTCAAAAACTTGATGGTCTTTAAGACCCTGAGAAACAAGCTGAGTTTCTGGGGAAAGCACATATTGTTATTTGAGGTAGACAGGGACTGGAATTCGGGCAGAAAATGTGAACTTACAGGCCAGACTGCTCTTTGCACATCTTCCCCTCAGGCGAGAAATGATGCCGCTGCTGTCCTTGCTCTTCTCCGCGCTCTTCATTCTCTTTGGCACCGTTATTGTTCAGGCTTTCAGGTGAGTGCACACCAAAATGCCCTCAGGGGTAGCTCCTCAGTCCAACCCAGGGCCCTAAACACACACAAAATCACCTTCCTCCACAGTGATTCGAGTGACACAAGGGACTCTCCACCCTCGGAGAAAGAAGAAGCCGCCACAAAGACAGAGAAGAACGACGTGAGCTTCAGCAAAGAGAGTAACAGGTTCCCTCTAATTTCTCCAGAAGTCTTTTCTGTGGAAGCATTGCTCAGGGGGTGTCTGTGCAGGGAGAGTTAGTGGAGAGCAGAGAAGTGCCAGAGTTGCATAGACATAATGCAGTTGTTGTGCAGAGCAGCACCGGCACAGCCAGGTGGGGAGGAGCGGTGTGAGCCAGGACCCCGCCAGCAAGGACAAGGTGACATTAATTTGGTTATTAAACTATTCCCACCAAGTTTGCACCAGACAGCATGCTTGGGGAAAAGGTAAAGGTCTGACCCACTTGTTGAGGAAGATCCAAACTGGGCTGTTGTACCAATTAAACTGGCTTTGGGCACAGGGATGGCTCGGGAACAGGCTGAGGAACATGGTCACAGTTTCTCCGTCCTCAGTCGCTCCTGGTCCCTTGCCCCCCTTTCACTCAGTCACTGCTTTGCTGCAGCAGGATTCCCAAAAAGGGCTTTGTTGAGGTGACTGAGCTAACGGACATCAACTACACCAGTAACTTGGTGCGCCTGAGGCCGGGCCACATGAACGTCGTCTTGATCCTGTCCAACTCGACCAAAACCCCCCTGCTCCAGAAGTTCGCCCTGGAAGTCTACACATTTACAGGGTAGGCTGGGGCCTCTCCTGGGTTTCTGTTATTGTGTTAACAACTTGTGTGAGGCAGCTCTGGCGACACAGGAGGAGCAGGGTTGGCTCCATTGCCAAGAGGAAACATTTCTGGCGAGCAGCCTCTGTGCTCACCTGTGGCAATGAGCTGCCAAAAAACGAGTGGCCTTTCCTGGCCAGACTCAGTGATGGTGGCCACATGGGTCTGGTGCTGCTGCCACTTTGGCTGTACCCATGTTTCATCAGATAGAGAGCACGACAGTGCTGCACACTGGGCAAGCGTCACCTGTGCTGGAAAAGGAGCTGCAGCAACACTGCTCTGCCCTGCCCTTGCTGACAAATCCTTACCTGTTCATAGGAATCCAGCCTTGCTCAGGACACATGCTAATCCCACTGTCTTCTCTGCTCTTTTCCCAGGAGCAGCTCTCTTCATTTCTCCTTCCTCAGCCTGGACAAGCACCGAGAGTGGCTGGAGTACCTGCTGGAGTTTGCGCAGGATGCAGCCCCCATCCCAAACCAGTACGACAAGCATTTCCTGGAGCGCGACTACACGGGCTACGTCCTGGCTCTGAACGGCCACAAGAAATATTTCTGCCTCTTTAAGCCTCACAGATCAGGGGATGAGGGGGGAACCCTGGGATCCTGTGAGGATTACGATGCATCACTACACGCGGAAGCCAGAGGGAAACCCTCCTGCAGCCCGGGATCTAGATCCATTAAAAACAAATTACACAAATTGTCCTTTTGGATGGAACGCCTCCTAGAGGGTTCCTTACAGAGGTTCTACATCCCCTCGTGGCCTGCGTTAGACTGAGGGATTTTACAGAGATTCTAAGGGACAAACTTTTTATGAAGATGACAAAGGACAGCTCTTTCCAGGAATACACAAACAAGCGTGATGAATGGACCTTAGGTTTTAGGTGAACCCTCCTGGGCCGGAGACTAAAACATATCTCCCCACGTCCGGAGCCCGGGAGCGCAGCCAAGCACACCCACCTGCCCTCCACTGACCCATCGTGCGCTTGGACGCCGTCCTACCGAAGAGCCAAGAAGTCTGTTTTTCCCTTCTTGTCCTGCCACATCTGCTTCCCAAGTCACCCCTGTTCCATCTCTCGTTTTACCTCAGTTGAAGAAAAACCCTGTGACTTCTCTTGGCCCGGACCAGCCGCGGCCAGTGGTGCAGGTCGGGTCGCAGTTCTCTCTCCCCCCATCCCCGTGTGCTTAGCCCATGGTGCAGTGCATGGTGTAACACTGGCAAGACCCTGCAGACCCTCCCAGGCCCTGCCCTTCCAAAAGGCCTCCTCCTGCCAGGCAGTTGTACTTCCTCGGCTTTCCCCGTGGTAAGTGACGTAGAGTCCAGTCAGGAGCATCTCCCTTGTAGCAAACCTGTAGCTGGGACTCACCTGTGGTGCGGGCCCGTGGGTGATCTGCATGTTTCATGCTCCTCGTGTCCTGGTTCCACGTGCAGCTTCACCGGCTGAACCCGGACTGGGAAGGAAAAGGGTTTTGCACGGCCGTAAATACTGTCAAAGTGTTGAGCCGTTTAAATGTCACGTTGATTTTTCAGATGCCTTTTCTGCTTCTGTCGATTTT
>NW_016690378.1:871620-884809 GCF_001604755.1 Lepidothrix coronata | reverse complement strand
TATATTTATTTATATATTATTTATAAATATATATTTATTTATATATAAATATTGTAAAATATATAAATTTTAAATTATACAAAAATTATAAATACAAATGCCTGGATATTATTATAAATATTTAGCATTTATAATCATAAATTATAAATATATAGCATATAAATATATATTTTATATAAATATATATTTAATATACTTACTATATTTATATATTTACTATATATTTATATACTTATATATTATATATTTATATATTTATTTATAATGCTATGTATTATACAGCATTATAAATATACAGCATATAAAATATATAGATTATATAAAATTATGATTAATACATATTATGTTACATATATTTATTACATATTATTATAATCCTATTCATGGCAGGCAGTGCCCGGCTGTGGATCCCCTCACCTGTTGCCGGCTGTACTCGTAGGGATCGGGGTCGTAGGAGGAGCCTCGGATGCCGATCTGCACCACGCGCCCGCAGTCCAGCAGTCCCTCCTCCACACAGCGCCGGAACGGGGTCCCGTGGTAGATCTTCTCCCCCAGGGCCACGTCCCCGGTGTCCGTGTGAGCATCCACGTGCACCAGGCCCACGGGACCGTGTCTGCTCCAGACAGGGTGCACACGTTTAGTCCCCACCCTGTGCGCAGTGGCCCTGCCCACCGCCTGGAGAGCAAACCGGGGGCATTCCTGAGGTGCTTCCCAGGCCCTTATTTTACACCTCCAGGTTAAAAACTTACTTTGCTGCCAGGGCCTGCAGGATTGGGTACGTTATGGTGTGCTCTCCACCTGCAGCAGAACAGGGAAGAGGGGGTAACACACTGCAAGAGCTGCTCAGCACTCATTACCTCTGTTCCCAGGTATTCTTTTCCCCTCCTTGCATTTATCCTGCATTTATTTATACACTCCAAAGCTTCATTCCCGAAGGAAAACCTGAGGCTCCTGAGTGCAGGTTGTTTCCTATCTCCTCTTTCTTCCTGGGGAGGACCAGAGATGCAGGACTGCCAGCAGGGACAGCCAGTGGAGCAGGACCCTTGACTGGGCTTATAAATAGACACATGATCCATTTCTGAGGATGCTGTAACTGGTGATTTGCCCCTCGTTACTCTACACATTCTCTTCCTTTAGCAATGCCAAGCTGTGACAGCTGCAAACTTGAACATGTGCCCAAATGAAGCCTCATGCAAAGCCAGGCACACCCACAGGTGGATGGACACAAGGGATGTGTCCTGGTGTGGTTCTGCAGGACACCAAAAACACATCACTGGCTGTATTTACAGACTGACCCATCCTCATCATTTTTGACCTAAAAGGGGCATCAAAGAACAGCCAGTCCAGCATCACTCACCCTCTGCTGTGTTTGGATTGAATGATGGGAGGGAGGAGGAAGAGGAGGAGCTTGGCTGAGCAGGTGGACACACGGTCCTTACCCAAGGTGAGGGGCACACAGCCAGAGGCCACGATCTCCTGGTAGGACTCTCGGATGAGGCGGCAGCTGTCGGGCAGGTTGTAGAGGTTCACCTTCACGTCCCCGATGTCAGCGACCCGCAGGGAGTCGAAAGGCGCAGCCCCGGTGCTGCCGTTGTACCTCCTCACCATGGCCGACTCCGCGCGGATCTGACGTGGGCCGAACCTGGGGAATGGCGCAGCTGGGAAAAGCCACCGGGCAGAGCTCCCAGCGCTCCTCTCAGCAGAGGGGAGCTGTGCCAGAGCGAAGCACCAGCTCCCCACGGCTCACCCTTACCTGGCTCCCGGCCGGTTGGATGTACCTGTGTCCAGCGGGACACCGACAAACGCCGCGTCCAGTCCCTGCGCCGACGCCTGTACGGGGAGTCTCATCATGGAGCAGACCCCCACGGGCCGGGCCACGAGCAGGGCACTGGGAGGCACGTTGAACTGTGAGCCCCAGCAGCAAGGGGCCCTGCTCCCCAGGATCGGGGGCTGGAGGAACCCCTTGGACACACTGGGTGAGGAGCTGGAGGCGGCCAGAGGAGCCAGGAGCCACGGGCCGCAGTGTGAGGTAGCCACTGCACTGGTCACTGCAGTCGTCAGCTTGCGAGTGCAGGGTCCAGCTTGCCAGGGCAGCAGCTGGAAGCAGCCAGCCCAGAGCAGGTGCCTCATCCTGCTCCACAGACTCCCACTCTCTATCCCACAGGGAACACAGCGAGAGGTGCTTTGGAGCCGGTTCTGTCTCCACTCGAGTGTCAGGGGTGGGCAGAGAGCCAGCAGCCTCCGCCAAGCCTCCCTCCAGGGTTCAAAGTGCAGTCGGACATCCCACTACCCAGGGAAGGGCAGAGATCCAGCCCAGTCACCCCCTTTCCCAATGGCACAGTCCTGGCAAACACCAGGAGCAAACACGGCAGTGAGAGGCTTTGGCTTGAGCGCCTTCACCAAGAGCCTGTGCAGGGATTAGCGGGACAGGGCAGGAGGGGACACACTGGGAAACATCCCAGTTGGCTCCCCTCGGGCATTCACAGACAGCATGGCAGCATTTGTAGCATTAACAGCTTGCACTTTTAACCTGCACCTCACAAAAGCACCCAGAATGCTGAGGAGTCATGAAAATGGAAGGCAGGAGGGAAAGAAAACAAAAGGAAAGTCCAAGCTCAGCAGAACGATGGGCAGACAAAATGCAAGCACAGGGGAAGCATTAACAGGGATTTAAGGACCAGAGGGACAAGCTGTGGGACAAGCGTTTTAGGCTGGTTTTGAGGGCAGAGATGAAATGATTGCCAGGGCAAGCAAGTTTCCAGTTTGGAGTTGACCAGCACAGATTAAATCCTGGCTGGGTGAATACCAACACACTTGAAATCAGACGGCTCCAGCTCCTAATTCTGCTCCCTACTCATGTAGAGACTAGACCTGGGAGAGGGAAAGGCATGGGAATGATGTTCACAGCAGAAAGAGGGCTCAGAGCAGAGATCCACCACACAGGGACAGTATTTACTCTCCAAAAGGCTCCAGAGGCAGTGAGCAGGGAATGTGCCTCGCTGCCAGACCTGGGCACAGAGCTCACAGGAGAGCACAAACAAACCCAAGGCAGCAAAGACACACTGCAAGAATTCAGTATTGTAAGAAGAAGCAGCACCCACTTAGGTTGGGTCAGATCAATATTACAAAGGTCTTTTTTTGCAACATTTTTCCCCAAAGAGCTCAGTTTTCTGTGATTCCCTCTTTGCTGAACTGAAATGCCGTGCAGGACCCTGGCAGAACGTTACCATGTGATGGTTAGGGATATCAGCCATTGCTGCCCTCCACCTGGAAACTGCAGGAGCAGCCAGAGATATACTATGCAGGAGAGCACAAAACAGGCACATCCACAAGCAAAGTCCATTCCTCTTTGGGAAACTCACTTGGAATAAAATACCGTGTTCCACACACTCAGCAATGGAAAGAGCTAAACAATTGTTTAAGACACCATGGATTGAGAGAACCCACACAGCCACAGAGCTTAATCTTCAATTTATTGTGCAACAAGCGTAAATAACGTTGTCCCCAAGTTCCTCTAAACACATTTATAGACACAAAATTGAATGATGTTTCATGGCTGTTGTTATTTAAAGATTGATGTCTCCTGTCCTCCCCACCAAAGGATATTATTTCACTGAATCAAAAACAGGCAGGGAAAACAGCAGGGCATCACACTAAGCTCTTTAAGCAGGTGCTGATGCATAGCCTCATTTTGTTTGGAGCACCATCCCTAACTGGACATTCTGACCCAGCCTTGGACCCTGCAGCAGCATCACCACATAACTACAACAGTTAAGAACAGACACAAGCGGGGTTTGAGGACGATGTGCCTCCACTCTCCTGCGTACAACTGTGAGGTTACTCAGTGCTGCTGACGCTCATGTTACCAGGCAGCACCTCACCAGGAAGCTTCCAGGCTTGTCATTTTGCAGCTCACAGGAATAGCAGCCTCAGACCACCACTGGTTTCCCCAAGAACAGAGAAACTGCACATCCCTTTGTCAGCTCAGCTTTCTCAGAGTGTTGTTAAAGTTGTGATGTTTCCATGTCAAGTGCAGGCAGACAGTGCCTCCTCCCGCCCACCCCATCTCAAAGGGAACCTGCTCCACTCAACACACAAGTCAAGAAAGAACTCCCAAACAGGAGCAAAACCAAACACGTACCTCAGGACACCTGCAAGGTCCACACACCCTCCCACCCAGACAGTAAGTAAGCAAGGGCATCTCCTCTAGCACAGGGAGAAAAGCAGGGTGTGCTAACACTTGCTAGAGGAAACTCAAGCTCTTAAACACAGGCCTGCAGTTTGTTCCCTAAAGCACTACAGGATTCCAGGCAGACAGAAAGGACAGGTTCCTATGTGCCTTTAGAAAGTGCCATTTAACTGAAATGCTCGTGTTCCAGGTGGTTCCTTCACCCAGAATGGCTTCTCCAGGCCAGCAACAGGAATATTGCTGCCCAGAGGTCTTCAAACTCGAGGTTTGCCAAAAAGCACATCTTCATTTTGGTTTCTACCCGGCTTTTATCCACCAGCCTGTTGGTGAGCAGGGTGGCAGCAGACTGGCAGAGGAGCCAGGCGATCATCTGGTCGGGTTTCAGGGTCCTGGATGCTACAACACTGTCACCCCAGAGGCTCAGGTGAAGCACGTTTGCAGCAACTCTCGCAGACAACCTCTGCAAGAGGAGGGAGAGGGAAGGTTAGCTGATCCCTCTGCACTCAGTCACATCACCAGCACAGAGCATCTGTACTGACAAAACTCTCTGTCAATTAAAAGCTCTCTGTGATTATTAATGTCAGGCTGCTCAGTGAAACCCCCAATCTGAGGTCCAGTCGTGACACAAACATCTGCTGAAATCCCTGAAATGATTCAGCACCACTGTCCCTCAGCAAAGACTTTTTGTTTAGATTTGACCCTTATGGAGGCTGCAGTGAGATCTGGATCAACTCCTGCACTCGCAGTCCTCCAAGGCAAAACAATCCACAAACGACACTCCCAAAGGGCATATCTTGAAGACAGCGGTTCTTACCTTGTTGGGATCCCTCTGGAGCAGCATCTTTATCACTTGCTTCACCTCGAGGGGCACGTGATCAGGCAGGAGGGGCAGCTGGTCCTCCTGGTAACTTCTGCTTTCCAGAGTCGAGTCCCCGTGGCCATAGAAAGGATTGGCCAGGCCCAGGATTTCGTAGGCGATCGCTCCAACAGCCCAAGCATCAGCTTTGCTGTAGTTGATCACTGTGCCTGGGCCAGGTGACGCTGTGATCACCTGCCACAGAGAGGGGGATGCTCAAACAAACAGCCCGAGTGTGGCCTCTGTGCTCAAATTTGATTTTCAATGGTCAAATCGGCATTTTTCCTGTAATAAACTGAAAGACTGAAACCAAAGGCGGGTTCCATGGAGATTTCCAGTGTAAATATTCCCCATTGGCACGAAATAAGCCTCTGGCACTGCTCAGCCCACTGGGATGCTGGGAGGAGTTTGGACATTGCACCTAAGTTGCCACTGACTGGCATTCTCCGAGTCCCAAGGGCTGTTTTCTGCTGGAATTATGGAGACAGGAGACATGGAGATGAACAACCGACACCACAGCAAGGTGTGCCAGGTCCAGCACAGTTAAGGGTGTCTTGGCTTTTATTGGGGTTATCATCAGAGAAATAAAAAGGAACTGCAAATAATTTCACAATCGCCTTGAACTTCAGCCAAAAACCACTGTTGCAACATGAGGACTGCTGGATATAATTCTTTATAGTTACACAGGAAGGGGCCTGAATAAAGACTGAAGAGTAAATTTTGGGGGGAAAGACACCAACTGATTATGTTTCACCTGTTAGAGCTCAACGTGTCTGCTGGACAGTGCTCAGCTCAGGCTTCACCAAGCCTAACTTAAGTTAGGACATGGACACCTTCTATGTTGCCAAAACTCCCAACAGCAGGACAAGCAGAAAACCAGCACCATAAACCACCACTTCAGAGGGACTTACCTCTGGTGCCATAAGGCAGCCGTTGCCACCCCGATCCACGTAGGAGCTGGTGAAAGGCAGCCTCAGGCCAACTTTTTCATCTGCCAGACAGCAGCCAAAGTCGGTGATGACCAGCCAGGGGCAGCCAGCTGTGAACAACACAGGGCTGGCAGAGTTAGGGTTCCGTTTGGGAGGACATGGCTGCACTGAACACCACATCCCATCAACACCCAGCCTGGTGTCCTCTGCAAACTGACTGAGGGTGCACTCCCATCCCCTTATCCAGATAGTTGATTCAGTAGAGCAACCTGGTCTAGTGGGAGGTATCCCTGCCAATGGCAGGGGGGTTGGAATGAGATGAGCTTTAGGGTCCCATCCAACCCAGGCCATTCTATGATTCTAAATCCTGAGCCCTGGGGAAGAGGGAATCCTCTGTATCGTGCACCCTCTCTCAGGGAAGGTAGGGTGCATTCCCATACTCTCTGTCTCTCCCTGATACTCTTCAAGCTAATTCTTCTACTCCTAATTACACAGACCTGCCTGCTATTGCTTCCTGCCCATTTAAATCTCAATCACACTGAAAACGAGCTCAGGTAATTAAAATCTCCGTTAGAGGCTGACAGAACAAGCCCATGAAAAAGATGCTTTTGGCCGTAACAGTCGATTCCTCTTGCTCCCAACCCATGTTTCATCATCCCAGGGTGATGCAGAATTAACTTGGCTATGGAGTAAGATTTTAAGAGGCTCTCTGTGCAGTTTGGCGTGGGAGAGATGACAGAGCCAATAGCCTGAAGCAAAGGCACCTGCAGCATCCCAAATGTGGCGTTATCAGATGCTCCAGTGAACGCTGGCTGCGCTCATGCAATTCATCACCTCAGCAATACTCTGTGTCCATGTTAATGATCCAAAACCCCATGCACAGACAGGATTCATGACTTCCCCACTGCTGCAGTGACACCAAACACCAAGCTAAAAATTACACCTGAGATTCTTCAAAGGGTTTGATGTTTTTTCCCCACACACACGCAGCTGGGTGAGACTTCCCTGAATACCTACACGACTGCATCCCTTCTACAAGTTAATTGGCATTTATCCTCAGGGATCTACGTACCAGAATCGAATTCAACCAGGATGTTGTCAGACTTGAGGTCTCTGTGTGCTATCCCATGTCGAACAAGATGGTCCACGCCTTCCAAGAGCTGTAAAATCATCATTGTGGAGAGGCGAACATCCGGAGTGTTCTCCCGCAGGTACTGGCGCAGTGTGCAAGGGTAACTAGGCAGAACAGGGGAAAACTGGGAATTAGCATCCTGGAAGCTTATCACTGGCAGTTCAACCTCAGTGTTGGCTCATCTGATTACTGATTCTACTCCATCTCTAGCAGCATGCTCAGACTAAGGGTGAACTTCAGGCTTAGGAGGGCAGGCGAATGGGGACAAACTCCACACTTCTTACTTTAATTTGGGGTAATTATTAAAAAGAACGATTTGTGTTCATTGTGGAATCAGAGTTAGAAGCTCAAGGACTTGGAACAGTCCTGGGAGGCATTTCCAAGAGCATACTCTGCTCTTTGGCAGCAGCCTAGGCCCGAGCTTTGCAGGAACCTGTGTAGCACAGAGTACCCAAGTCACATTAATCAGATTCTCTCCACCTACTTCTTCATCACCAAGAAGAGCGTCCGGCTGTGACCGATCCCTCTGGGATTCAGGCTCAGTGGAAGCACGTCAGGATAGTCAGCAAAGGCTCCAGGCAGCAAAGGGACAGAGGATGTGAACGCTCGGATCACCTGGATTATATTCGGATGGGGTTGCAACTTCTTCCTCCCAAGGATGGGTTTTCTGTGCGGAAGGAGAGACACCACAGACTGCATCAGTCTCCTGGTCGGTTCTGATGGATCACAGACATGTTGCTGTTATTTCTGGAACTACTTTCCATTAATATGGCACATCCTCCCCACCAAGGGGCTCCACAGCAGCGAGCCAACACATTTATTCTGCACTGGAAACCTCATCAGAGAGAGATTAAAGCTGCACAGTGTGGATTACAGGACAGCACATTAACTAAATAGTCAGACATTCACATCCTGAATTCAGTGAGGAAGAACATGGCAGCAGCTTCTCTGCCCTCATGACCCATTTCCCAAGTAGCACCTTTGGCCCAGCATTTCCAAGGTGGATGCAGAGCACCTGCAGCTCGAGTGGATCCACCACAGTAGCTTCCAGTACCTTTTCTAGATTTCAGAATCTACCACAGCCAGCCAAGGCTTCACAGGGGCTCTCCTGTAACTGGATTTCCCTATATTCCATGGCCACACAGGAAATACAGGTGCTTAACCTATGCTGCAAACGAAGCTTTGATAGAAACCCTCACACGTAACACTCAGCCTTTCATTTTACTCAAGCCCTACAAAACCTTCCACGCTGCTAACAAGGTCAGAGCCAGTCAGAGGCTGCTCTTCCATTCAAAAAGAGCTACAACAGCTCTAGAGGAAAAAATCCAAACAAAATTACTTTGTTAGACACAAAATAAGGTAAACCTCACACCAGAAGTATCGATTTAGACCCTCTATTTTATGGCACAGCCAGGAAGCTCTCACTACAATGAAAAGCAGGTTACCTGTCTGCATCTGCAACACAGATCTCTCATCCTCTGAATGTCAAATACCCCTTTGGTTGCTCTGTTGCATTCCCAGCCAGCCACACAGGGCACAGCATTCATTATTCATTTGTATTGGCAGCCGGGATGGATTTGAAATTTAAATCAGGCAATCTGGGCTGTAGACTCCATTGTCTCAAATGGAACAAAAAGATATATTTTTGAACAAAAAGATAGCTAACTCGAGGTAATTTAAAAGTTTCCATGAGATTTTCCACCTTCATGCTGCTTGTTCACTTCCCACTCAGGTGAAAGAGTGGGAACTGAGCAATTTCCATCTTCCTTCTCACGGGTTTCCCTGCACTAACCCAGTTTCAACCTCCCTGCCCAGCACCCATTTTACACCAAACCAGTTCTCAGATCTCACAGTCAAATTGCATTACAGTGAAATCATTTGATGTTTAACACACTCAAACTGTTACCTACTGCATGTACGTATTTCTGCAATTAAAAAGCACCACGGTGCATATTTAAATGATCTTTAATCAGTGGTTCCTCCAGCCTTTGACTCAGCAGGTACCAACACATTTCACACACAGACAAACTAAGGCATTGGGCAGGACGTGCCTGGCCACAGCCACCCACCAGACCCCTGGCAGGACCCCAAATGCTCCCAAAGTATTGGCATGCCCTTCCAACACCCTTTGGACCACAAAGGTTAGCTGTGGGTATTCCCTGCACACCAAACTTAATAATTGCCGGGTTTATCTCCTTTCAGGAACTATTCTAGAAAGCTCTGGCCACCTTCTTAACAGTGCATATTGCTGCAGAATTAATCCATGGATAGAATGAGTCCATCACCATTTGAGAACCATCCCCATTTCCATAATGTCCATACCTGCGGCCAGAGACAGCTCCGTATTCCCCGGATAAAGCAACTCCAGTGGCTGGAACGAGCTCTTGGCCCATGGCATTGAGGATGGCTTCACTTGAGGAACCAGCCTGCAACAACAACCACACCCCACGTCGGTTTAAGCTCCAAAATCATCCACTGCAGGCTAAAAGCAGACAACCCTTATGCTGGCACTGTGTCTGGAGCTGGATCACTGAGACAAAATTCCAGGGACTCCCCTCCCTTGAAAATCAGGGAAGGCAATTAACTACTTAAAGATTTCACCAAGGGATGTGGCAAGGCCTTTACCTGCAGAAAGAAATCTGTTTGTCCCTTCAAATGCACCCTTGACTGTCAGTGCTCCGAGCTACACCTCACACTCCCAAACCCAAGTGGAAAAGCCCACAGCTAAATGCCAGGGTACTTCTGGAGCCCAGTGGATTCCAGATGTTGGCATTTTGGAAGACTCTCTTGGAATATCCACTTGTCACATCAAGTGCCACTAAACCTCTTCAACAGGGAAAGCCCTGTGGATTTCTTTTTAATGTGGAATAGCCACATGGAGGGGTTGGATCACCAGTCACATGAGATGAGAAACTCTGGAGCAGATCTTGGCCAGTCACCTGATGGCAAGGGGACCCAGCAGGAAGGTTACTGCCTACCCTGTGACTCTTCAGGAAGAAACCCCATCTCTGTGCTGACACTGACAGAACACCAATTCCTCAGTCACAGGTTTTCCCATTCTTAGACCTTTCCATCAGAGCCAGCTTCAGAAAACCTTTTCTTCCCAAAACATCCCCTCCATACCCAACAACTCCAGCAGCAGGAGCTCTCAGTGCAGGTTCCAGAGGATGATGAACGCTAATTACCTCGCTATGGGACTCTTTCCTAACACTCTACATCTCCAGTGTCACCTACCAACAGCTTTGTTGTGACACACTCATCCTGCACTCCATAATTAGCGCTTTCAACACGCCAGTATTAAACATTCCAGCCAGAATTCCCCAGTGACAGACACAGGAACTCAGAGCTGACTCCTTACCGAAATATTCCACATCATTTTGATAGCTAAGGGAAAAGCCCCTTTCGGTTGGTGCTTCACTACAGGCTCCTCTTCAGCTGCCGGGGAAGCTGAGCCATGATCCTGCTGCACGGCTGGGAGATGGCTGCTCTCCACACATTCCCGAGGACTGGGAGAGAAAGGAATGGCTGCTTCATACACGGCAGCGCTGCAGCCCTTCCCGATGGGCTGGCCGATGAGATATTCCTCCAGCTTGAAGCCCTGCCAGCGGAAGGAGCTCAGGGGATCTTTCTGAGGCTTGTTCTTCCCAACAAACACTGTCTGAAAGGAATAAGAACGGAAAAACATGCTCAGTTATTCCAGACTTCCCAGCGAGGGAGAACTTGGTATTTAGGTGGTATTACACATCCTGTTGGGTTGGTCAACCTGAAAGCCACAATCAGGCTCTAACCACTGGGCTCAAATCACTGTATCCAGGAGGAAAAGAATTTGCAGACCATGTATTTTTGTCTGGAACAATCTACTCCTAAAACAGTCTTTTCCAAAGGTGCCCTTTCTGAGGGACAAAAAGGAATGGGGAGGGAGATTCATTTGCCAATCTAGAATATAAATATATTTTGCCCGGAGAAGCTGTGGTTGCCCCATCCCTGGAAGTGTTCAAAGCCAGGTGGGACGGGGCTTGGAGCAATCTGGGATAGTGGAAGGTGTCCCTGCCCACAGCAGGGGATAGAATGAGAAGAGCTTTAAGGTCCCTTCATCCAAAACCATTCCACGATTCTGTGATTGTGTAAAGAGAAGTCTAACTGAATACTTCTAAAAAGAGATGCACTATTACATTTTTCTTACTCTCCATAAATAAATCAGGCAAACAGCATTTAAAAGAAAACATAAATAAGAGCAACAACAGGAAAAACAACACCCTGAGCTTTTCGGGCAGCCAAGTACAAGGACTGGTTAGGTCGAGCAAGAGTGAATCCGTGACGGGAGGGAGCTGGGGGAGGAAATCAAGAGATGTGAGAAAACAACACACAGGAGGCTGTTCTGGAGTTTAAGCACAGGTCTGGTGGCGCCCCAATTGTCACCTGTACTGATACAAACCAGTGCACTTCCCTACAGCCCCAGCGTGGTGGTGGCCACCTCAGGGATGTGTCATGGGACAAACGGACACAGATTCAGGGACAGCAAATGGAACTACCTGGTAAGAGTAGGGGAGAGAAAGCATCCTGAGAAACTTCAGGGAAAGGCAGAACCTCCACAGGAATGTGTCTGCCAGCCAGTGGAGCAAGTGACAGGTGGCTCTGGGCACCAAAGGTCTATTTTTATCCAGGAAATATGTTCAGCACCGTCCGTCACCAGAGCCCTGCCAGCACAGCCTGGCCCAGCACCGTGGGGTCCCCGTCTGTCTCAGGGAGAGGTGATAAACCTGGGGGTCAACACCAGTGTCCTGGGACACGAGACCCCCACCAGCAGGGCCCTGACCCACTCCCTTTGTGGGGGCAGAAGGAGTGAGGGGCTCCCCACCGTGATGACCCACCAGTACCTGCTTTAGGGTATCGAGGGGCTGCTGAGCAAGAGGCTTCTCCAGGACCCTAATCTGGGGAAGGAAGAGGTGCCTGTGGGGCTTCTCCCAGCAGTTCCCACCTTTGGGGATGTGCCTGAGGGCTGCTCACAGCTGCACCCTCCAACCTCCTCGAGGCAAGATGGGGAGCTGTGTTTGTGGGGTGCTCCCCACTGCAGCGACCCTCCCCTCCCCTTTATGGAGGGTGTCTGCGGGGCTCCCCAAAGCGGGATCCCCCCCTCGCCTTTATGAGGGGTGTCTAAGGTGCTCCCCAAAGCAAGGACCCCCATCCCCTTCATGGGGGGTGCCTGGAGGGACTCCTCAAAGTAGGAACCCTCTGTGCCCTTCACGAGGCGTTTCTGAGGGTCTCCCTAAAACAAGGTCCCTCCATCCCCTTCACGAGGGGTGTCTGAGGGGCTCCCCCCGCAGTGCCCCCCTCCCCTTCACGGAGGGCGCCCCAGGCGCTCCCCAGCGGGATCCCCGTGCCTGCGGCCGCCGCCGCCGCCCCCTCCCCACCTGGATATGCCGGCACGCCGCCTCGGCCCGTCGCTGCTCCTCCAGGCGCGGCTCCACCAGCCCCAGCGCCATAGCCAGCGCCAGGCAGGCCCCGCCGGGCCCCCGCCGCGCCACGGCCGCCAGCCCGCCCGCAGGGCCGCGCAGGAGGAGGCGGCCGGCGGCCGGCAGCCAGGACAGCCACGGCCGCCATGGCGAGGCCGGCGGGGCGGCGCGGAGGCCGGTGCAGGGGTCGGCGCGGGGGTCGGTGCGGAGGTCGGCGCGGGGGTGGACGCGGGGGGCGCAGGGCGGGCGGCACCGCGGCAGCAGCCGCAGGGCCCGGGCCAGGAGCAGCCGAACAGCCATGGCGGCCTGAGGGACAGAGGGGCGGGGCCGGGGGGCGGGGACAGGGGAGAGCGGGGCCAATGGGGAGAGAGACCACGCCCACGGGCAGTGCGAGGCCACGCCCACAGAGGGCACGGGACGGGGATGGGAAGAAAAGGGAATGGAACCGGGAATGGGGCAGGGAATGGAACCGGGAATGGGGTATGGAATGGGGTATGGAATGGAACCGGGAATGGGGCAGGGAATGGGGTATGGAATGGAACCGGGAATGGGGCAGGGAATGGGGTATGGAATGGAACCGGGAATGGGGCAGGGAATGGAACCGGGAATGGAACCGGGAATGGGGCAGGG
>NW_016690378.1:791010-867158 GCF_001604755.1 Lepidothrix coronata | reverse complement strand
GAATGGAACCGGGAATGGGGCAGGGAATGGGGTATGGAATGGAACCGGGAATGGGGCAGGGAATGGGGTATGGAATGGAACCGGGAATGGGGCAGGGAATGGGGCAGGGAATGGAACGGGGAATGGGGCAGGGAATGGGGAATGGGGCAGGGAATGGGGTATGGAATGGAACGGGGAATGGGGCAGGGAATGGGGAATGGGGCAGGGAATGGGGTATGGAATGGAGCGGGGAATGGGGCAGGGAATGGGGTATGGAATGGTATGGGGAATGGGGCAGGGAATGGGGTATGGAATGGAGCGGGGAATGGGGCAGGGAATGGGGTATGGAATGGAACGGGGAATGGGGCAGGGAATGGGGTATGGAATGGAACGGGGAATGGGGCAGGGAAAGGGGTATGGAATGGAACCGGGAATGGAACAAGGAATGGGGTATGGAATGGAACAGAGAATGGGGCAGGGAATGGGGTATGGAATGGAATGGGGAATGGAGCAGGGAATGAGGAATGGAGAAGGGAACGGAATGGGGAATGGAGAGGGGAAGGGAATGGGGCAGGGAATGGGATGTGGAATGAGGCGTGGAGTGGGGCATGTAGTGGGGTATGTAACGGGGTATGGAATGGGGTATGGAGTGGGGCATGGAGTGGGACAGGGAATAGGGCATGGAATGGGGTATGGAATGGGACAAGGACTGGGGCAGGGAAGGAGGCATAGAATAGGGCATGGAATAGGGCAAGAAATGGGACATGGAATGGGACAGGGAATGGGGCAGGAAATGTGGGATGGAGTGGGTCATGGAATAGGGCATGGGATGGGGCAGGGAATGGGACAGGGAATGGGGCAGGGAATGGAGTATGGAGTGGGGCATGGATTAGGGCATGGAGTGGGGCATGGAATAGGGTACAGAATGGGAGGGCATGAAGTGGGACATTGAGTGGGGCATGGAATGGGGCATGAAGTGGAGTATGGGGCAGGGCAGAGAGCAGGACATGGAGCAGGGCAGGGGGCAGGACACGGAGCAGAGTGCAGGCAAGGTACAGCCCTGTGCAATGCAGGGCACGGAGCAGGGCACAGCTGGGTGTGCCTTGTGCTTGGCAGGGCATGGAGCGGGGCACAGCACTGACCTGGGCACAGCACAGAATCACAGGATCATGGAATGGTTTGGGTTGGGAGGGACCTTAAAGCCCATCTCATCCCACCCCCAGCCACGGGCAGGGACACCTTCCACTATCCCAGGTTGCTCCAGGACCCATCCAACCTGGCCTTGGACACTTCCAGGGATGAGGCAGCCACAGCTTCTCTGGGCAACCTGTGCCAGGGCCCCACCACCCTCATTGTAAAAAGCTTCTTCCTCACATCTAAATCAACCCTCTTTTAGTTTAAAACCACTATCCCTTTAAAAGACTTGCTAAAAAGTCTGCCCTCATCTTTATTATATCTTTATTATAAGTCCCCTTTAAGGCACATGAAGGGGCTCTAAGGTTGAACCTCATGATGTTCCCATGTCACATCCACTGCCCCTTGGCCCTGCCTGGCAGCAGGACAGCCCAAGGACCCCATTCCCTGTGTTCCATCACTTGCTACTGCAGGAGATAAACCAGAACAGCTTTTATTTGGCTTGGGCATGGGCTGAAATGCCCAACCCAGCATTGGTTGGGAAATATCACACATTCATTTGTCATTGTGCATAGTTAAATCAATAGTACAATCAGCAAATGGCACTACTCTGGAGGCACAAAACTCTGCAGAAGCAATCAAAAATTCTTCATTCTCTTCTCCCCCATAAATGGAACAAAAGCAAGGAAAACAAGCTGGAGAGAAACGGGCAAAGGACACGCTCAGTGCAATAACCATCCCATTCCAGCAATCCACCTAATCTGGACTGGCTCATTAATTACTGCTGGGGCTGATGGAGCTTTTCCTTTTGGCTTTCACCTCTCTTCAGAGCTGAAGAATCCAGAATTTTCCCAAGCAATGATTTTGCATTATTTAGGAGTTGTTTCTGTATCAACAAGCCCGAACTTGAGCCATGCATCAAACTCAACTCCTTCCTTGGCTACAAGGATATCTGGACATTTTTTCACTAATAACAGGGAATTTCTGTGATTCGATTGTGTTGTTTCCTCGGGGGGAGGTGAAGCCAGTGCCTGTGAATCAACACTGAATCAGAAGATGAGAGGAACAGCACTACAAATGCATTTCCAATCGTGTCTTCCCCCAAAAGCCGCTTACACACCGAGGAAACTGGGGAAAACCATCCTCCTCTGCTGCCCCAGGGGCAAAGGATGGTGGTGGCCATGCTGGTCACACCTTCTTCAGGTCCTCAGGGCCAAAGGAGAGTGGCAGCAGCTCCTCCAGCCTCTTGACAATGTAGGTGCCATCTGCTTTGGTCAGGTAGACATCCCAGTCCGTGCCAAACTGGAGGAGAAGGGTGGGGAGAAGAGCCTGATGAGGGAGAAGAAGGAGAAGGGAGAAGAACCTGCACTTCTTCCCCAAATTACTCCTGTAATCCTTTATTTCTAGGTTCAGGGGGAGCATCCCCCTCTATTGCATGGATTTTGGGTTGGCTTATCAGCATCACCCCCTTAGAGGATATTTTGGGCTCAGATCCTGTGTTTTTACCCCCCAGGGTGAGACCCGATGCCTCCAAACTTCCTGAATCCCGCCCTCGAGCCAAGCCCCACAACCCATTAAATATTAACCACCCAAAAACGGGCTGTGGGTGCTGGGGTGCCTGTGGGGAGCAGGGAAGTGAGAGAGGGATGGGATCTGCGAGAATCTCAGCTTTTCCAGGAAAACCCCTGTTTTCAGGCTTGCCAGAGGTGGAGCAACGACTCCAGGGCCAAACTCTGCACCTGGAGGAACAAAACCCCCTGGGAAGGGGGAGCTAATGGATTTCCACCAAGCACCCACTCACATGGAATAGGGAGGAATATCCCTTTCCCAGTGGATAATGCAATTTGAGGAGCCTGGAGCCAGCCCTGGGGCTGGGGACAGGGGATTGCACCCCCCTTGGCACCTCTGGGTGTTTTAGGGGGAGATGCCTGGGGCCAAGGGATGATGTCTGGGGTCAAGTGATCTTCTCTGGGGTCAGGGGGTGGTGTCTGGGGTCAGGGGGTGAGACACAAAGCCCCCACAAGAGCCGTCACCTCTCTCATCACTTGTCTGCAGGCGCCGCAGGGTGTGATGAAGTCCCCCATGTCACTGCCAAAGGAGAAGGGCACAGAGCTCAGTCCTGGGGTCAGAGGAGGGGGGAACACCTGCAGAAGACCTTCATGCACCAATAAATACGGAGCTACAGCAGATTTTCCCCCTAATTCCTCCCAAAAAACCAAGCCAAAACTTTCTTTCCCCCCCAAACACTGGGGCTGCTGCAGCAGAATCTGCCCACGGGGTGCACTGGAGGTTTTCCTGCTATCCCCCCATCCCGCCCTTCCCTGTTCCAGCTCTCAGAGCACCCTTACCTGGCGATGGCCATGGCCTTGAAGCTGGTGTGCCCCTCCGAGATGGCTTTTTGGATGGCAGCTCGCTCAGCACACATCCCCAGGCTGTAGCAGGCATTCTCCACGTTGCACCCTGTGGGGAAAACCCCCAGCACCAGCCACCCCAAACCCCACCGGGGAATTTTTTTAAATTTTTTTGTTGTTGTTGTTTTTAGGGGAATTTGCAAAGAAAAGCCAGTTTCCCTGCTTCCCTTATTTATTTCCTGTACTTCCCCATCCGCCGCGATCTTTGGCTCGCTCCGGGCTGGCGGCTGCCAGGAGGCAGCGGGGGAAGGAGACACAACACCAACACCCCGGGATGCCCCCGCTACACCCCCGTGCACTTCCAAAAGGTCATGGGGGCTCCCAAAAATCCCAGGGTGGGGTCTTAGGGCCACGACTTACCGGAGAAGATCTCCCCACCCGCCGTGAGCAGCGCAGCTCCCACCGGGAAGCGGCTGTAGGGGCAGTAGGCACAATTTTTGGCCTCCCGGCTGCGGCGCAGCAGGAGCTGGAGACGGTCCCCCTGGGGCTGGCCCGGGGGCACAGCGGGGGCTGAGCGCTGCCCGCTGCCCTCCATGCCTGCACCCGCCTGCCCTGCCCGCTGACGCCGCAGTTAAATATTTCCTTGCCTGGAAAAGGCTGGCCAGGACTGCGGGATAACGCCCCGGCGCACAGCCGAACCCCAGGAAGCATCCCTAGGGACAGCCCTGGCCCCCAAAGCATCACGCTCAGGGAGTCCCACATCCCCTCCCTGCCTGCTGCCTCACTTTTTCCAACTCATCCCGGGGTTTGTTTTCTACTTCCTCCTTTCCCTGTCCCGGCAGAGCATTTTTCCGCTGCTGTCTCGCAGATTTTTTCCTTCCCTGTTCAAAACTGGTTCTGTGACTCCAGGGGAAAATGTCATTAAGTCTTTCGGGGGGGGGGGGGGCAGGAACAACAGCTCCTGATCAGTGAGATCAAAAGAAATAAATTAATTTGATTGAAAGCATTAAAAATAATATCTATATGTATCACATTTTCCCAGGACTTTTAGCCACAGGCAGCAGGGAAATCTGGCTGAAGACACAGGTGGTGAAAGCCCCTTTTGGGATGCCCTTATGCTGGAGCCCAAATTCAGGTCTGCTGGTGCTTCCATGGGAATCGCCCCTGGCAGGGTAAAAGGGCTCCTGGGTGATCAGCAAATTGCTTTTTAATTAAAGATTTCTCTATTTTCCCCTGGCCCGAGGAGCTTCCTGCCCCACTTTCTATCTGCAAGGACGGGTGTCACAGCCCCCAGGGATGTATCACTGGGATTTTTGTCCGGTTTGCTGAATTTTGGGAGGATTTTGACCTTACCTGCAGGTTATGCCAGCAAATCTTGGTCCTGGGTCACTGCTGAGAAGTGGCATCCAAATTGGCAGTGGCTTCTGTTGGCATAGAAACTCTGGGAGCTGAGAAGGGAGCATGGGGCAGTGAGACCGCCACAGGCACCCCAAGAAACCAAAGCTGGGATCTGTATTGTCCAGAGAATAACCAGGAAACCCACTTTCCTCGCACTGTGTGGGTGCTTGTTCACTCTGGAAAGTAATGATGACAGCCAGGTACTTGCAAGGGCAGTCAGTCAAGGTAACAGGCAGTGAGAGGAGGGACTGACAGCCCTGAATCCTTTTTCTCAGCTTTCAAAGTGCAAATCCAGGTTGTTTTCCCCTATAAAGTGAGCCACAGATTCTCTTGTGCCCCCACTCCAATCTCCATTACCCCAAAAACAGGGAGAAAAAGGGAAAACCAGTCCCAGAGCAGCTGAGGGGAGACACTGTGGGAGCAGATCAGAGCAGGGGGACCCCTCACTAAATAATGTGGGATGTACAAATAAAAGAGCTTTTGGGAAGGGTTTAAACCTGCCCTGTCAATATGAACACCAAGCAATTAGAGTCCTTACCTCTGTCAGTGAGGGTGACAGCAGAAGTAATGAGGGATAGAGGCTGGCATGGATGGAAACCTTGCTAATTTGTATTAATTCCCTAATTGCCACCTCCCCAAAACCATCCTTGCACTGGGATCAAACCCCACACCGCATGTTTGCAGCAGAAAAGCTGAAAAACAGACAAATTCATACATTTTTTATTATTTGGGCTGTGAAAACCTCAGAGGCTGTCGAGGCCACGGCAGTGAGAGGAGCAGGGCTGGTGCTGTCTGCCTGCAAAGCAGCTATTTTAAGGTTGTGTTTGCTTCACTCAAACCATAGAAAATCTGGGAAGCTGCTGGGAAATGGCTTCCTGCTCCCTGCAACACCCTGCTCTGGTTTACCTCCCCAAATGGGCTAAAAGTGGGGGTACACAGCGTAATTTCTCCTCCTTTCTCCCCGTTATTTTTCCATCTCAAAGCAGCTGGAGCATCCCCAAGCCTTGGGGGTCTCCCTGCTGCATCTATAAGAAGCCCCAGATAGCAAAAAAAACGTGGAAATCAGGGTTTGAGCCAAAGCAGCTGAATCCCGAGCAGCTTCAGATTCTGATGCAGGACCGAAATCTCACAGCACTCCCCAAAAATCTCCCTCAGGCTGCACTGTGGGGAAATAACACTTCATAATCCCTGGAGGGAAGTTGTCCTGGGACCTTGGCCAGAGATAAAAGCAACAGGTTAAAAGCCAGCTCAGTCCAAAAGGAAGAGGAGCAGCAAGGAGGTCTGGCTGGCTTGGGAAAACCAGGCAAAAAGCGGAGGGGAGGTGGTTTGGAGGAAAAAAAATGCCAGCAAACCTGCAGGATCCTCAAATCCCGGCGACAGATCTGGGGGGGGGAAAAAATCCATTTTATCATGCCAGGGTCAGAAACCGTCATCTGACCCTCCCTAAAATCGTCCTCCCCGGGATTAGAAATCAGGGAATTTTGGCATTTAGGAGCATGGCTGCTGCGTGAAGAGAGGGTGTTATTTTCCCCCCACCTCTGTATCCCTGCCGGAGCAGGGAGCGAGCGCGCATCCAAGGAGCCGGTGGGGGACGTTCATCGGCGGCTCCCCGCGTGCTCGGGGAGGTGGAGCAGCCCACGGAGAGCCGCTCCCGCAGCAGCATCAGGCGCAGGCGGCAGCCGGAGCGCGGCGGCTCCTCGGCCGAGCATCCCCGCATCCTCCCTGGACCGCACGGCATCGGGGACACGGCGGCTGCATCCCGGGGTAGGGGCTTCACCCTCTGGGCGGGGTGTGTGTGTGTGGGGACACCCCCGCACTCGGATTTTGCGGGTTGGGGTGGCGGGGGGGGGGGCTGTTTCTGATCCGGGATTAGCGGAGCCGTGAGAGGCCGGAGCGGAGATGCTGCCGTGGCGGCGGAGCAAGTTCGTGCTGGTGGAAAATGAACGTAAGTGCAAAGGCAAGAGCCTGGGGCCGGGGCTGAGCTACGCGGCGCTGCTGGCCGGGTTCCTGCGCTCCTGCCCGGACCTTCTGCCCGAGTGTCCCTTGGAGCGGCTGGGCAGCGTCTTCCGCGGGAAGCGCCAGAAAGTGGAGCTCAACAAGGAGGACCCGACGTACACGGTGCGGTACCTGGGCAACGCCGTGACCCTGCACGCCAAGGGCGAGGGCTGCACCGAGGAGGCGGTGGGCAAGATCTGGGCAAAGAGCGAGGCGGGCGCCGGTGGGGCCAAGATGAAGCTGACGCTGGGGCCACAAGGCATCCGGATGACCCCGAGCGAGAAGGGGGCGCGGCGGCCAGGCCACGCGTACCTGCTGCACCGCATCACCTACTGCGCCGCCGACCGCCGGCACCCCAAGGTGTTCGCCTGGGTGTACCGGCACCAGGTGAAGAACAAGGCCGTGGTGCTGCGCTGCCACGCCGTGCTGGTCTCCAAGGCCGACAAGGCGCGCGCCATGGCCCTGCTGCTCTACCAGACCTCGGCCTCGGCCTTCAACGAGTTCAAGCGGCTCAAGAGGCAGAGCGATTTCCGCCACGTCCAGCAGCAGCTCCTGGGCGACGCCATCGTGCCCTTGGTGCCCCTGCGGCGGCTGCTCAACACCAAGTGTCCCTACCGCCCGCCCGCCGAGAGGGCCCGCTGCGCCCCGCGCCTCAGCTCCATCCTGGAGGAGGACGAGGACGAGGCCTTCGGCCCCGGGGCGCCTCTGGGGGACCCCGGCAGAGCTGCCATGCTGCGGCTGGCCAGCGACATGAGGGGGTGCAGCCTGCGCGGCCCCCGGCACCCGCTGTGCTGAGACCCCCGGTTCGGGGGTCGGGGGCCATCCCCGCGCCCCCAGGCCGGTGTTGGGACGCTCCTCGGGGGGTGAATCCGGACAAGACGGCGGCTCCCTTACAAGGAAGACACGCTGTGGGGCGGGTGTGGGTTTGCACCCCTTCAGCCCTGCACATGAACCTGCTCTCGTGCCTCCTCCTCTGCAGTGGCCATAATAATAATAATTATAATAATAATAATAATAAAATTAATGTGTGTTTTCTGCGGTGTGACGGCGCCTGTGTCTCGCCCGGATGCTGGAGAACGGCAGAGGAAGAGTTAAGCTCAGCACCGAGGCAATTTTGGAGGGGTTTATATTGAATTTACCCCCCGAAAAGGAAGCCGAGGAGGGGCTTTCTGCACCCTCCCTGCGGAACCGAGGGCTGGGGAGAGCTGCTCTGCGTAGCCATGGCAACTCGATTTTTTAAATATAGAGCTGGGGGGGCGGCTGTGCCGCCTGCGTCAGGCAGCTGGGAGGGGGGTTTGGCCCCTTGGACCCCCACTGGAGACCATGGCCTTGCCTGCGGCCCCCCCCATGCCCACCCCAAAATCAGCGCCAAGGCTCCGAAGACCAACGATTTACCGAAAATTACTATTATTTTTCTTTTTCTTCCCCTTTTACTGCTTTCTCAGAATAAGCAACGGCAAGGAGATAGGTGGGGCAGGGAAGGGTCTTGTGTGCCCCCCCCGCCCCCAACAAGGCTGGCAGGGACCTGCCACCCTTACGTGGCCCTGCATAGGATGGGGGAGAAGGACCTTGCAAAATAGGGCTGGGGGTGCGTCCTGAGGCTGAGCCCTTGCTCTGGGGGGTTTCATGGGGTGCTGGTGCCCCACAGCCCAGTCATGAGGCATAACCCCCCCTCAAGGTGCTATAGGGCTGGAATTTGGGGGCATACCCCCCTCACAGCCCAGGGGGGACACACTTTGGTCTGACCCGCCCCTAAGTTTTGTAGGGTGGTGGGATTTGGGCTGCCCCTCATCACCGAAGCACTGGGAGGGTGGTCCCCCCCAGCACCCTGAGGGTGTCAGGATTTGGAGCCAGCTACCAAAATCCTAAGGGACGAATGGCATTTGGCCTAATCCCCCCCTTTAGGATTGTGGGGCTGGGGATTGATGTCCCCCCAAGACCCCCGGGGTGGGATGGGGAAGGAGGGGGGGCGCTAGGGATGCTCCCTCCAGCACCCTGGGGGTGTCAGGATTTGAGTCCAGCTATCAAGATCCTAAAAGACGGCTGCGATTTGAAATAATCCCTTTTTAGGATCTTGTGCGCTGGACCTTGATGTCTCCCCCAAAAACCCTGAGGGGGGTGGGTAGGGGGTGGGACCCACCCCGACCCCACAAATCCCTAAGGCTGGGGTTTAGCCCCTTAAAGCCGCATTGGGCCAGGATCTGACCGCCTCCCCCACATATGCCCTGTGGGGGGGTATTTTGTGCTCCCCCGTCCCCTCGACAAAGCTCTGGGAGGTCCCTGCGCCCCCCGCCCGGCCTTGGCGGACCGCGCGTCTCTATGGCAGCGCCCCGCTGCTAGAGCGCCCCTCCTGACGTCATCACCGCGCGCCGGTGGTTGCCGCGGTAACGCGGGGCCTGGAGGCTATGGAGGGCAGCGGGCGGCCCTCGGCCGCACAGGCCGCGCTGTTGGCCGCCAGCACCGCCATCACCGCCCTGCTCTACTCCGTGTACCGGCAGAAGGCCCGCGTGGCCCGCGGGCTCGAGGTGGGTGCGAGGGGTGCGGCGAGGGAGCGCACGGGCCCGGCCCGTAGGCCGCGGCCTGGTCGCGCCGGCTGAGCCGCGGCCTCTGTTTGCTCCCCGCAGGGCGCCAGGAGGGTCCAGCTGGACGGAGATCTGCGGTCGGTGCTGCTGGAGGCTCCCGGGCGCTGCGTGCCCTATGCGGTTATAGAAGGTAGGGGCAGGGCCTGAAGCGGAGCCCCAAATAAGGGGCAGGGGCACAATCCTCCCCCGCCCCGCAGCTGCTCCTCACTTTGGGGATTTCATCCCTAGCCCCTCGTTCTGTGCCCAGGAGTTCATCTTTCCCCCGACAAGCAGCCACTGACTCCTGTCAGGCAAAACACGGGCTCTCAGCCCTTCTACCCTGTCTGACAATTGTGGAATGGTTTGGGTTGGAAGAGACCTTAAAGCTCATCTGGTTCTACCCCCTGCCGTGGGCAAAGACCCCTTCCACTGTCCCAGGTTGCTCCAACCTGGCCTTGGACACTTCCAGGGATGGGGCAGCCACAGCTTCTCTGGGCAACCTGTGCCAGAGCTTCCCCACCCTCACAGGGAAGGGTTCCTTCCCCCTATCCCATCTAACCATGCTCTCTGGCAGTGGGAAGCCATTCCCTGTGTCTTGTCACTTCAGGCCCTTCTCCAAAGTCCTTCTTTCTTTTTCTGTTTGTTTTAACAAGCCACTCATTTGCCCCTGGGATTTCCCTTCCAGGTGTGGTGAGGTCGGTGAAGGAGACCCTGAGCAGCCAGTTTGTGGAGAACTGCAAGGGGGTGGTTCAGAGGCTGACGCTGCAGGAGCACAAGATGGTGTGGAACAGAACCACTCACCTCTGGTACGTGCCTGGTGCCCACAAATGGTCTCCTCCCGGCCCACCTGAGGTGCCCTCTGGGGGTCTGACACCCTGAAATGGCCTCAGGTGTGGCCAGAGTGACCAGGTGCCTCAGAGCTGGACCCCACAGTGGCCCCCCCAGTGACAGCTGCCAAAACAGGGCATGTTTGGCTAATTTTTAGGGCTTTTAGAGCTCATGGAGGGTCTTAAGAGAAGAGCACATTGAGTAACCCAACTTGGGCAGAGCATCGATCAGCCCCATCTTGTTATGGAGGATGGTATTTCCCAAAAAAACCCACTTTCAGAGCAGGAATCATTTGGATTTGGGTGAATCTGCACCCAGGGGACCTGAGGAAGGTCCCAGAGCTACCTGGCCCACCAGAGCTGCTGAAACAAGAGCTTGGTGATGCTCTTGGATGAGCCACTTGATAACACCTATCAAGCTGGGGCATGGGACAGGTGGTGCTTCTCCTCACAGGGCGGTTTGTGGCAGCTGGGAACGCCACAGGGAGGGGATTAGGTGGGACACAACCCTCCCCCAGTGATGGTGGGAGCCCACACTACTTGTAGGAGCTCTGTGAGGGTGGGAGGGCCTCGTGCACACTGGACAGTGCTACAAGGGGGAAGGTGCCCCATCAAATAAACTCTGCTTAAGGCGGAGTCAGTCCGCAGCTGTCAGTCCCCAAAACCCAGTCGTCCCTTGGGGTGAGGGGAAGCGGGTTCACTTTCCCCCCTTCTTCCTAAGGAATGACTACGAGAAGATCATCCACCAGAGAACCAACACCACCCCCTTCGAGCTGGTGCCCGCCGAGGACGGCGCCGGCGTCGCCGTGCGGGTGGTGAAGCCTCTGGAGGCAGCCGAGCTCAGCCTGGAGACGGTGTATGAGAAATTCCACCCCTCTGTCCAGTCCTTCACCGACGTCATCGGCCACTACATCAGCGGGGAGCGCCCCAAGGGCATCCAGGAGACGGAGCAGATGCTGAAGGTGGGCACGGCGCTGACCGGGGTGGGAGAGCTGGTGCTGGACAACGCCACCATCAAGCTGCAGCCCCCGAAGCAGGGCATGCCCTACTACCTGAGTGCCGTGGATTTCGACTCCCTGCTGCAGAAACAGGAGTCCAGCGCCCGCTTCTGGAAAATCCTGACCGTGGTTTTCGGTGCCGCCACCTGCGCCGTCCTCTTCTTCCTCCTGCGGAAGCAGTACCGGCACCACCGGGAGAGGCAGCACCTCAAGCAGATGCAGGAGGAATTCCGGCAGGCCCAGGAGCGCCTGATGAACGCTGAGGGCGGGGACACCCTCAAAAATGCCTGCGTGGTCTGCCTGAGCAGCACCAAATCCTGCGTCTTCCTGGAGTGCGGCCACGTCTGCTCCTGCCACGAGTGCTACCAGGCTCTCCCCGAGCCCAAAAAGTGCCCCATCTGCAGGCAGGGCATCAGCAGGGTGGTTCCCTTGTACAACAGTTAATTTGTTTGTGGTTCTTGGGAGGGGGGGGAAGTTTCTTGGCACTTAAAGCTGTCTCTTGCGAAGGGGTTCTTGTCGCCTTGCTGCTTTGGGAGGTGGATTTTGGGGAAGGGGAGGGAGCTTGAGGGAGTGGGTGCTTTGACAGACCTGGGTCTGAAAAGGTGATTGTGCAGCTGATTACGTGCATCATGTTGTGCTCTGGAGGCAAAGGGTGAGGTGCTCAGGGGGATATGCAGCTTGAAGCTCTTCTGTTAAAGATTTGGACTCTCAGGGTTTGTGTCATGGTTGCTGAGCCTATGGTCTCTTGCCTGGCTGATAAAAATGTGGGAAAAACAAAAATAAGATGCTTTAAGGGTTCTCAGAGGCTGCAGAATTCCTGTAATGCTGCCACACAGCTCCGATGCAGCAGGGGGGTCTGTTGGAGAACTCATATGGGGGGTGTGTGAACATGGGGAATTCTGTGATCCCCCCCAAAAAAAGGGTTTGTGACACCAGGACATGAGGATGGGGAGGTGAGAACACCATGGCTGATGGCTGTGCTTGGCTTGAGCTGGGATGGAAAACAGAATGTAAAGCAATAAAATAGGATGAAAAGTGTGTTTGTGTCGGATCATTCCCCGGGGGTGACAGGGTTGTGCTCCCTGGGGTGGACATGCCATGATGGAGGTCAGGTGAGGGGATGGGAGCCTGTCCCCCCACACTGGACATGACAGTCACTGCTGTCTCCTTGTGACACAGGCAGTACCAAACCCCCAAACTAACACAGAAAAGGAAAACTCCCTTCCCTTACTCCCCCGTTTTGCCATAAATCCTGTGTAGTCCCTGCACCCAAGAGGGTTAATGGACCCAAAGCAATTAACATTTGCTGAGGAGGGCAATTAGAGAAACACTCCTGAGGGTGGGGGTGCCTCCAGTAGGAACAGTCAAAATCCCCCTGGGATTTGTGGGGAGACCCCCTCGCTCCTTCCGATGCCTGAGGGCAGGCAGAGCTGTTCACATCCCCCCAGCACGGATAAAAAGAAATAGTTTCCCATTGAGTGGCAGGAAAAGCTGAATTTAACACAGAACCGGGTTGTTTCCTTGTTAAACATTAACCAGCCCAGCCCAGCCCGGCAGTGTCCGAAGGCCGTTCTGGCTCTGTGGCACAACCTGCCAGCTGGAGTTTGAGGAAAAGTGGGTCCTTGGTTGTCCCAGTGCCGGGAAGGGCCACAACCCACTGGCTGTAGATGGCAGTGGCTGCCCGCCACGGTGAGGCAGCCTGTGAAACACAGAACCCCAGAGGGAAAAGCCAGGATCCAGCTCAAAAATCCACACTCAAACCCAGAATACAGAATCCCTCTTGCTGGAAGAGGCGTCCCCCCCTCTCCAGGGGACCAACCACCCCAAAACCCTTCGAAGGGGGCAGCAGGGAGGTCACCCCCTCCTCAGACCAGTGCAGGATTTGGCCTCGAGCCTCAACGTTTTGCCTGTGAAACAGAGCCATCAGGCAAAGCCTAAAAATACACTTTGGGGGGGCTGTGCTTCCCCGTTACCTTTCGCCTCCTGTTTCCAAGCTTTCCCTGTGATATCTCGGGCGTAGCCGCAACCTTATGTAAGGAGCTGACAGCTCGGGGGCGGGCGGGGGTGCACGGCAGAGGGGCTCCAGGAGCTCAGGATTTCAGCAAACAAGGGGTTTGGAGATAGGAGCAGCACCCCAGTCCTGGCACCACCAGGCACTCTGTCCTTCCTGTGCCCTGATCCTGCTTGGCCCCAAAATGAGCCAGGCTCCCAGTTCCAGAGAAATCCTGTAACCTCGCTCTGAACAAACAGGTTTTTTGCTGCTGTTCCCACTTGTCCCCCCACCTTGGCTTTGTAGAGATGCCTAAATCCCCTCACACAGACGTGGTCTTTCCCAGAATGGGAGCCCCAACCTTCCCATCACTCACTTTGCTGGGCAATAACCTCGATGACCCCACAACGCTGTGGCAACACTGCATGGAAAACCCCTTGGAAAGCCCACAGCGACCCAAAAGGCCCCCAGGAAAGGCTTGTGCAGGGACATATCCTTGGGACCCACAGCCAAGTGCACTCAGACTCTTCCCGTGTTGCAGCCCCCCACAAAGTGCCAGAAGCCCCGAGATAGCTCGTTTCTGCTGAGCTCTGCAGGACATACGTGGGGCCAAGCCCAGAATCCCTGAGGACACTTGCTGGGCTACCTGGGGATGCTGTGGGGCAGCTCTGGGTTACCTGGGATTTAAACCAGTTACCTCGGTTACCAAGGATGCCAAGGGTGCTGTGGGACAGCTCTGAGGTCCGCGGGTATGTTGGGGGGCACCTCTGGGCTCCCCAAAAGTGCTGTGGGGCAGCCCAGGCTCTCCAGGTGGTTTTGTAGGGCAGCTCGGAGCTCCCCAAGGGTGTCTATTAGGCAGCTCAGAGGTCTCCCGGGACGCTGCGGGGCAGGCGGCGGGGCAGCCCCGGGGATCCCCGGGGGGTGCGGGATCCAGCCCGCCGGGGCGGTGCCGCCGCCGGTGCCGGGGGGGCCGAGCCGGTCCCGCCCCCGCCCCGCCCGGTCCCGCCTCCCGCTCCTCTATCGCCGCCGCCGCCGGAGCCGCCGCCGCAGCCGCGGAGCCGCGAAGCAGCGCCGGCCGGGCCGGGATGTGACGGGGCGGCCGCCCCGCGCCCGCTGCGCCGCTGCCCCGGGCCCGCGGGCCCCGCGCCCCGGGAGGCTGTCGGGGGGCGGCGGCGGCGGCGGGTCCCCCCCCGCCGCCCCCATGTCGGAGGGGCCGCCCTACGGCGAGGGGCAGCTGGCGGGGGACGCGGCCGTGGGGCAGCTGCCCTTCCCCGTTCGCCTCCGCGGCGGCGACGGGCTCCTGGCCGGCGGGCAGGGCAAGCGGCCGCCCAAGCTGGGGCAGATCGGCCGCAGCAAGAGAGGTGGGTGACCGAAGGGGAGCGGGGGGGGGCACCGGGATCTGCCCGGGATGCGGGGCACGGCCCCCAGGGATGGGGTGGGACGCAGCGGGTACCCCCGCGGGGTGTCGAGCGGCGCGTCCCGAGGACATTTCCCTAGGGATGCAGGACACCGAGGGACAGGGCGTGATGCACTGGGCGCCCTGAGGGATGTCGGACATCGTGTCCCAGGGACCTTCCCCGGGGATGCAGGGCAGCGGGGATCAGCCTCAGAGGTGGGGTATGATGCACTGGGCGCCCTGAGGGATGTCGGGCATCGTGTGCCAGGCATCTTCGCTGGGGATGGGGCATCGGAAATCTTACCGGGATGCAGGAAACATCCCCTGGGGACAGGACACGGTGCACTGGATACCCTGTGGGATGTCAGGCATTGTGTCCTAGGGACCTTCCCCAGGGATGCAGGGCAGCAGGGACCAGCCCCAGGGATGGGATATGATGCACTGGGCTCCCAGAGGGATGCTGGGCATCATATCCCCAAGATCTTCCCCAGGGATGGGGCATTAAGCACCTTTCTGGGAGGCAGGGCAGCAGGAAGCATCCACTGGGACAGGGCATGAGGCACCAGGCTCCCTGCAGGGTCAGGCATCACATCCCAAGGACTGTCACCAGGGTGTTGGGTAGCGGCAAAACCTTCCCTGGGGACAGGACATTGTGCCCTGGGCACTTCACCAGGGGGTAGGGTAGCAGGGACCTTCCCCAGGGACAGGGTACCATTCCCTAGGGACCATTCCCAGGCCACAGAGGTGAGGGGGACCTTTCCTGGGGCCAAGGCACCGTGCTCCAAGCCCTTTGTCAGGGCTTCCTCAGGGACAGGGCACCAGGTCCCGTGCCAGGTACCCTCCCTGTGGACAGGACATGGTGCACTGGGTACCCCGGGGGGTGTCAGGCACCGTGTGGCTTTGCCACCAACCCCACCAGGGATGTGGGACCCCCCCCAGAAACCTACCCCACGGTGACCTTGGGCGAGGGGACCACGGCGGCAGAACCTTCCTCACGCTCCTCTTTCTGCTTTCTAGTGGTGATTGAAGACGATAGAATTGACGATGTGCTGCAAAACCTCTCCGAAAAGGCCCCTCCCGGTGTTTAAAGCCTCCCTGGGGACGCTGGGCTGAAGCCCGGGGCGGGGAGGGGGGGGGGTCGGTTTACAATGGCAAAAAATAACCCCCCCAGCACCGCAGCGACCACCCGAGCGAGCACCGGGAGCGCCGTCCTCGCCCTCCTGCAATCCCACAGCACCACCACGGCACGTCCTGCCCTCCGGAGGCGCCTGGAGGGGAGGGCAGCGAGCGAGGCAGACCCCAGAAATGAATCAAAAAATAATAAATTAGGAGGAAAAAAAAATATATATAAAATTGGGAAAATAACCACCTGCTCCAGACCACCCCCCACCCCGAGGGATGAACGGAGGTGTCACACCACGGTCTGAGTTACTCGGGATTGCTTTTCTCGGGCTGAGGAACCTCGTGCCGAGCAAAATTCGGGGGGGGGGTAAGAGGAAAAAAATGGGGCAGCAAAAAATGGGGGGGGAAGGGAGCAGCCCCCGGGGTCTCCCCCCTGGCCAGGGCTGTTCCCAGCGGGCACCTTGTTTACATTATTTAATCTTGCAAAAATGAATCCGTGCACTTGGATGTACCACGCTATCCCCTTCCGTACGATTTCTTTTTTTTCTTTTTTTCTTTTTTTTTTTTTATGTTGATGTCTTTGGATGTTGGGAAATTATATAAAATAGATATATATATATATATTTAATTTTAGTCATGTTTTAAGGTTCTCGATGGGGGGAAAAACCAAAACTTTTATAAAGGGAAGGCCTGGAGGAAGAATTGCTGGTTTATTTTTTAAAGCTTGTACTTCTCGGTCGCTGTGAGCAAAGGGAAAGATTTTATATGTACAGGGGGGTGGGGGGGACGCTCGGCTTTTCTAACTCCATGCAGTCTGTAGTGTGGGTGATCTTGGTTTCTTTTTTTTTTTTTTCTTATATTGTGGCAGTTTCCTCTCTTTAATAGACTGTATTAAAAAAATATATATATAAAAAAATTATTTAATGTAATCACAAGAGTGCCAAACACTTGGAGATGCCGGAGGGCAGCAATTCCCTCCCCGAGACGAGCAGCACTCGGGGCTTTCTGCTCTTTCTAGGGCTCGGTTGATCTCTCGTGGGATTTTCTCTGACTTCTCTTTTCTAATCTTTCTTTTTAACTATTTTGCATGATGTGCATAAAGAAAAAAGAAAAAAAAAAAAAGGGGAAAAAAAAAAAAAAGCGCCTCTGGCGCCCAGGCTTGGTTCTTGTTTCTGTTTGCGATTGACTGACAGACCTCAAGGCAGGTTTTTCTTTCCTCCTTTTCTTAAATATTGTGTATGTTGCACTTTTATCCACTACACAGGGCTATTTCTGCGATGTCCAAATAAAAAAGAAAATGAAAGAAAACGGAAAAAAAAAAAAAAGAAAATTTATAAGTGCGGATCTGCCGTGTTTTCCCGCGTGCTGCCGGGGCCCAGTGAGTGTCCCTCCCCGTCCCCCCAAATAACCCCAAAATAACTAAGGAAAACCTTGCCACTCTCCAGCACAGACCCCTGTTCACGCTGAATAATTAATTTTAACTAATATTTATTTATGGGATTTTTTTGTTTGACGGGAAAACACTCCGGGGGCGCAAAATTGAACGGAAAAATTCAATGTGAGGTTCCGAAAGCGGCTGTTGGGGATGGGGGGAAAAAAGGTGCCTTTCCCCTTCACTGCTGGGAAAACCCGTGGAAAATGGGGATTTTTCATCCCAAGATTGCCTCACTCCCTCTCAAAATCCAAATCCTGGTGTTAAAAAATGCTGTTACCCCTCCTGCCACACCACCGAGGGCAGCGGCCAAGCTTTGTGCCAGGGGAATAAAATACAATGATGGGTGGGAAACGGGTCTAGGGTGGGGATTTTACTGCAAAGAAACCCCTCTATTGCAATAAAAGCAGGATGCTGCTGAACTGGGATTTGTACAGGATGACCAGGGGGCGGATGGATTAGTCTGGGGTGGGACAGGGAGCTGGTGCACAGAACTCCCCTCCCCACCACCTTTCCTATTTATTGCTCCATTTTTAACCCACAGAGTCTCTCCCGCAGCCAGGATGGGACGAGGAGCTTTGCTAACTTGCTCCCTTGAAAAATCCCCAATTATTTTCATTTTTCCCCCAGCAGGTTCAGCTCTGAGGTCAGAGCCACATGGGTTGGACTCTGTGGACACAGTTTTGGCCCCAGGATTTTCTATTCCGGGGGGTCCCAATGCAAAGCACAAGACGGGTCTCTGAAAGGGATTTTTTCCCCCAAAACTAATGGGTTTTGCCCCAACCAGAATCTGGGGTGAGCCCAGGGCTTTGGGGAGAGCAGATGCAGCCTCAGAGGAGCAGAACATCCCACATCTGCCAAAGAGGCAGTGCTGGGGAGCTCGTTAGACACACAACCACGGGCTGGATGCAGCACTTAATTAACTAAGTTTACCAAAAAGCCCTCTTTTTTTGCATGAAAATCTGATCTAGACCCGTTTTCCCACTTTCTCCCATGCACCAAAGAAACCTCCAAGCACCCAAACCACCCTGAAACCCAAAGGCACCCATGGGTGCTCCAGGGATGGGGTCCATGCACAGCCTGGGAGCCCCCCCAAAAACACCTCAACACCCGGCAAAAGCCGGGAATGAACCAGAGAAGCCGGAGGGGGAAGGGAGGCTGAAAGGAGAGGAGATTCTGCTAAATTATAAAGCGCCCTTTTTTATGCATCTTTCATGCACGGCACATAAATAATGGAGCAGGAGAGCCCGGCGTGCCGAGCTCGCTTACGGGAGGATGCGGGATGTGGAGGGGTGAGGACAGAGGGATGCAGGGTGGATGGTGGGGAAAGATGTGCCCGAGAGCCCGGTCCGGGCACCCCGCAGCCGTGCGTGGCCGGGAGATGATATTCTGAAGGAGGATTTAAGGATTAAACCGGCCGCGGGGCAGGAGTTTATTGCATACATTATTTAACAGATGGCCCAACGCAGGCGGCCGGCTGCCTACGGTCTCCCCGGTGACCTTGGCTGGGAGATGCTGGGGCTGGGAAGGGAGCCTGGTGCCGTCACCGTGCTCAGGTTACAGGGATCAGAGGGGGAGAAAAGAAAAAAAAAAAAAAAAAAGGCACAAAAACCCGGGAGTCAGCACCCAGCAGCTCCAGCGCCAAATCCCCATGGAAACTGCAAAAAGCCCCACCCAACCCTGGCCCACATGGGCTGCTTGTTTTGGCAGGGGTGGGGAAAAAAAAGGAGGAAAAAAATAAAATATATGGAAAAAGCCATTTGCGGGTTTATTTGCCAGAGGGAACTTGACAAGCAAGGCGCCAAGGTCCCAGCGGCACCCAGGGCACTTGCAAAATCCCACTCCCGTGCCCAAACACATGCTTTAATCCCATTTTCCCGGGGACTTTGGCACTGGGGGAAGGTGCTGAAAGAGCTGCTCTCCCAGCAAAGCCAACCCTGACCCCTCACACTCAGAACCAGGGGGTATTTTTATCCATCTCTAAAGCCGCTCGGTTTTCCACCCGCTTTAAGGCATCAGCTCTTGGAAACCCCCTGGAATGACACCAGTCCCGGGGGACTCAGAGCATGGACACCCATTTTGGGGCTGGATCAATGTCCCCATCACTGATCACCCACAGCACCAGAGCAGCTGGCAAATCTCACAGAAAAATGCCCCAAAATCGAGGGCAGTGGGTTGCAGTCAGAGCAGGGGACGGGGAGTGGGTGAGTCCCCCAAAGCTCTTCCCAAAAGGACGCCGATGTAGCAACTGCCCAAAATAAATAGTCTCTTTTTCTTCCCCTCCTCCATCAAAACTAGGGCATGTTAAACTAGGCCAGCACTCCTAAAGTAATTTATTTATCATGGTGGGGGGGAGCAAGGAGGGATGGCATGGGCTGCAGAGAGGGGATGCTCCACTCTGCCCCCAAATACTGTGGGTTTGGGGAATAAAATGGGTCAGTTTTTCCCTCTTTTCTCGCTGAAAGACCACAATTACTCAGAAGGAGGCAGCTTAAGTGACCTTTGGTGGAGAAGACACAAAAATGGTCATTCTAATGGTATCAAACCCTTTTTGATCTATTCGCTCCACTGTTTTCACCGTGTGGGGTTTGTGGTTTATATTGTGGCATCAAAAAGAAAATATGCTTTAGAAAAGTAAAAAAATGGGTAAAGACACGAAGGAAATTTTGCCCTGCTCAGAAACTCAATTTCCCCCCCTCCCCTGCTTTTTTGACACAGGAAGGAGAAAAACCCAGTGGATGTCCAAAATCTCTCTGCCCATCCCTGCCTGGGAATGGGTCTGGACAAGAGGGGTTTGGCCAGCCCCCTCCTCCTGGGTGCTCCCCCATCAACTCTGGCCTTGGGGCCTTTTTGGGGGGCTTAATTTCCCTCTACCTTTGGGTTTCCACTTGGGAGGAGGGGCTTCTGGTGGTGTGGACCCAAAGTGCTGCTGGTTTGGGGGTTTTTGGGGTCTGCGGGTCCCCCGTCCCCGGGCTCTTTGTCCCACAGCCACTAGAGGCCACTGAGGCTCTGTGATCCCGCCTGATTTATTCATGCAGGACAGTTGGACACACATCAGCACCCAAAAATCTAAAACCAGGGGAAAATTACATATATTAGGTGCAGAGGCAGCAAAACTGGGGGAAAACAGGGCAGAGAAGGGCTGCTCACGAGCTCTGTTGGTGTCTCCAGGGACATCCCCACCCTGAGACCCTGAGAGGGACAGGGAAAGTGCTTTTCTCTCTCCGAATCTGTTCAAGCTTTTCAGCTGCCCAGGACTGTGCTGAGCACTCACAGGATTTTTGGGAGCCCTCCTCAATCTGAACACCTCCAGAGGACCGGGAGACGCTGCCCCACGTGCAGCAATCCCTCCTGGTCCAGCACGTGGAAGAGCGCTGGGATCACCAGGAATTTTATGGAGGGGGTCAAGAAGACACTCCCAGGATGTGGCACTCCCCACCTTGGGAATATCCTGCGAGAAAATCCCTAAATCCTTCCTGCTGCTGCCTCGGGAAGCCTGGAAGCGGAACTGCCTGTCTCCCTGGGCTCCTGATTTTCATTTTGCCTGGAGTTAAAATTTTCTAGGATATTCTAAACAGCCGTTCCCACTAAAGAGGGAAACATCAGACATCTTCATTTATCCACCGCTCCAGGTGTCAAACTGTTGCATGACAATAACAAGTGGGAGACACCTCACCCAAAAAATGAGCGAAATTCCACTCGGAGCCAAATGCAGCAGCAGATGCTCAAATGAAAAACAAACCTGAGGCACCACCAGGCTCTGCAGCCCTGCCAAAGCCTTCCCAGACAAACAGTCTGTGCTTGGGGAGGGGGATTATATCTTTTGGGAGGTTTGGGATGCCTGTGCAGCCTCACATTTGGGTGTTTTCAGACCCTCAGTGGGCAGGTGAGAACGGCCACTGCCTTCTTGGGGCTGCCCCAGTTCCCAGCCTCACTGGCTTTGGAAGAAGCTTCCCTGCCAGTGATTTTTCCAAGACAATTCCTGCCCTGGGTTCCAGCGGGATGTGCCTGTGACGGCAATTGCCCTGTTAAATTCCTGTTAGCAAAGCAACGCCGGGAATATGAAGGAAACCAGAGGAATCTGGGCTCCTCTCCGTGCTACAACATTACAATTATTAATATATATAATGTATATAATGTATTACAATATTATATAATATTACATAATATATAAAAATAATACATTATATAATGCATAATATTATCTAATATATATCTAAAATAATATCTCCATATGAAAAAATTTGGCAGAGATATGTGTGACACCTGCATGAGACCCTTTACTTTGCAGATATCCCTTTTCCCACGGGAAAGAGGGAGCAGGGTGGGATATCCCCACGGGAAAAAGGGGAGCACAGGAACTGCTGGGAGCACCTCCTGGGGTCCCCGGAGCACATCTTGAAGCATCAGCCCCTTCCCGGGGTGGGAGAATAAAAGAAAAGGAAGGAAAATAACCAAACCACAAAAATAACCCCCCAAACAGGGCCATGTGATCCAACACTCCGAAATACCCGGTGGTGAGTCACGGGTGCAGGGATGGGGCTGATCCAGCTCTGAGTCAGCCCGGGCAGCCGGTGCAGGCTGTTTGTGTCCCCCCCTCCCCAGCTCCCTGTTTCCCATTTTCGCTCCAAACCTGCACAAATATAAATAAATACTCTGTGACTCAGAGGCACGTGGTGGGGCTCAGCCCGCAGCAGCCCCTTCCAGCCACCCGAATTCCTGGTGGTGCCACAGTGACAGGGCTGGACACACCTGAATCCCACAAAACCCAGGCCTGGGAAACTTTGAAATATTTAAAATGTTTGGAGGGGGAAACACACACACACACACACGCACGGGAGGTTCTCCTTGATGCCACTGCAAGGAAGCACTTGGGATTTTCCAACTAGCACTAATTAATTAGTATTTTCTCAGCTTGGTATCATTTTAAACATGAAGCACCAACTAATTCCCACTGGTCACAGGCAGGGGGAAGCCCATACAGAGCAGAGACCCTGCCCAGGATGGGGTGAAGCCTCAGGACACCCACACTGTGAGGGCTGGTGGGTGCTGGTAGAACTGGGATGAGGCTCAGCTCCCAGCTGGGTGCAATCCAGTCCCAGCCATTCCCAAGCCACGGCATCCTACGACATCCCCAGTGGGATGGAAAACACCAAGGGACGGGGCTGATTTGGAAGGAGGCAGCTTTCAAAAGCTGCCCTTGGGTTATTCCCACTGTATCTGAACAAATACGTGTGGGAAACTCCTCAGAGCTGGGTTTAATCCCCACAGAGTTTAACCTCCTGGCGGGGTTGATCCCCAACCTCATCCCAGGTTAATGCACCATTCCTATGCTGCAGGATAAGGAAAGGCAAAAGGCAGGATCAGGATGAGACCCGGCAGCATCCTCAGCATCCTCAACCAGTTTCCATAGCAACAGGTTCGGCCCCAGATCGGCTGGTGGGTGCTGGGAAGCAGGGACGAGGAGGGGGGTCAGAGGGGCTCCAAAAGGAGCAAAAAAGGGTTTAATAGGGAAAATCACTTTGCACCTCAGTGCCCCAGGAGCAAGGGGAGGCTGAGACCGAGCTCTCAGAGCTGTGACCCAAAGCAAATCCCCTAGGACAGCCCTGTCAGGGCATTTGGGAAGCTGCCCCCCATCCCGTCGCCTCTGCCCAGCCCAGATCCTCATCAGCCCATTCCAGGTCTATCAGCATTCCCAGCTCAATTCACAGCGCAGCCAGGAAGCCTGGAGCTCTGCTACAGCCTTTCCTGTCTCTAGCCGGGAGCAAAGCACAGCCACAAGACCCCAAGGCACCCACCCTACAGCCCTGAACGCCAGGAAAACACACATCCAGGGAATGATCCGGAGGCAGCCGCCCACCCCCGCGGCCGCGCAGCCGGCTGCGGCACTGTTACACAAGGCTCCCGGCGCTTGCATAAGCAGCAGCAGCGAGCACAGCCCCGAGGAAAGAGGAAAAAACGAGCGGGAATCACGGCCCTGAAGCCGTGCCGTGGGATGGGATCCGTGGCCAGAGCCCATATCCCGCAGGGGGATCCCGTGGGATCCACGGCAGGGATACTGTGCAGCCAGAGCCATCCCTAAAAGAGGTGATGCAGCCCTGAAGCATGACTGACCCCATCCCTTCACCATCTTTGCTGGAGAGACCCAAAATAGCAGGAATTCAGTCCATCACAGCTGGAGAAAAGCTGCCAGAATCCCCAGAGCCAGCGAGCAGCCTGCACACCAGCCCTACGGCATCCAGCACACTCGCCTGCCTCCACTGCCAGACCTGGAATTGGAGTTATCCCCAGGGAAGACCATTTTCTAAAGCCTTTTAACCAAGCAGGTGTTGGGGAAGCGCCTTGCAGGGCTCGGGCAGGTTGGGAGCAGCATCACCCACTCCTGGGGAGCCTCTGCAGAGCAGGACTCCTGTGGGTGAGCACCAGCCCTCAGCTCCCAGTCCTCATCCCAGAGGAAAAAGCACTGCCTTTAAACCAGCACCACATCAGCACCTAGAGGTGCATTTGGCCAAACCCCTGGTAATTTTGCACAGGGCAGCTCACCCTTTTTATGCCCCAAAACACGTTGTTTCTACTCATCGTGGTGCTTTGGCACCAGCTCATCACAAGCTATCACAAGCACATGGCAAGAGAGGGTTGCATGGACCTACAACCCCAACCAGAGCAGCTCTCCCAAGGGATTTACACCCTCTCCAGGATTCCTTTACAGGATTTCCATGGCCTGTGCCCTCTGCATTGGGGCTGATGGATGTTTTGACCCCAACACCTTCCCATCCCACAAACCCACACACTCCTGCTACCTGCACCCCTTATTTTCCTGCCTCGTGCACAGAAAGGGTTAACAACAAAAAGCCAAGAAATACCCTAATTTAATGACCAGGGAAGCTCACAGACATCTAGCTTAGTGTTCTAAACATCTGTAATATCACATCCATGTGTTGAAGAGATTTCATGACTTTGACAATTAGAGGGGCCCCAAAAGTCTGTGCATGGAGCAGAAAAGCACTTGCAGCACTCGTGTGCATCCCAGCCCAGCTCACACTTCCCATGGCAGAGGTGACTTTACAGGTGGCACAGAAGACAGAAAACCAGAAAAGGTCATTGCACGGCAGGGGTGATTCTCCTGATTTAAATGCAACCCCTAAAATCAATGTTGCAAAGCCATAGGCACACCCAGGCCCCAAAGCAAACACCAGTGACCCCTGGGCAGTGAATCCAGCTCCCTGCAGACAAGGGGACAAATTTCTATCATCCTTCCTTACATGGGGAATGGTACTACAGGGACAAAAATAGTCCCAAAAAGCAGAGCACTGGGACAACCAGCTCACTGGCAGGGTTAGACACCAAAAGCATGCACCTATCCCCTAAACCTTGAGGTCCCCTGAGATTACCTGAGATCCCCTAAACCTTGGGCCTTATATTGCCTTCAGGATAAAAAAAAAATCACAAAAACTTAGTGCAGCTGTGCTGGGAGTGAGCACAGGGAGGGAAAACAACCCAAAAGAACCCAAACCTCAGGCCCTTGAAGAGCTCCCAGCTCCAAAATGGGGATGCGACCACCTGATTGCCCCTAAAAGACATTATGAAGGTGCTGCCCAGTGAGCTGCATGTGTGAGACCCCCCAAAGCCTCCCCAGAGTGCCTGTTTTGCTGGGGTGCAGCAGAGCTGTGGGAGGTGGCGAGGGCGACGTGTGAAATCGCAGGGGGACCGGCAGCTATTTCTGCTCCGTGTCAGCACCCACTGACAGCACCCTGAGAACACAGCAAAGCTCCAGGCATCTTTTTTTCCATGCGAAATCCGCCCTGTGTATGTCTGTATTTCCACATTGTCCCCACAGGATCGAAAGGTGTGGTGGAGCTTTTGGGTTTTTGGGTGCTGAGCTGAGGAGTTTGGGGGTCAAAGTGAGCTTCTGGCGGGCGCTGCACTGCACCCATGGGATTGACTCCTCATTCCTCCTTATCTGATGGGCAGAAGCCTCTAGAAATCCCTTCTCCTTCCTTCTGCTCAGGGTCACTCTTTTTTTTCCCCCCCCTTAATTTCTGGGTCTTGGAGTGAAAGCCAGAAAAATGCAGCTGATTGTGTAACGTTTTTCTCAAAAAGCTTCTTAAACAGTCACATATTTCTATTGGATTTCCCTTGCCCTTCGCTGCTGATTACTGGAGTATTTATATATAAATAGAAGCTGTCTTCCCCATAATCTGCTTGTTTCTCCTAATTAACTCGGGGCTGTTCTCCTCGGGCTGCTCAGCCCTTGGGTTTTGGGGGTGCCAGCACCGAGCAGCACTCAGTGAACCCAAATCTGCCAAATTTCAGCTGAAGTTGCTTTTTACCTGGGTCTGAGGAAGCGAAACCCTCCTTTCCAAACTTTACGTGCTCAGTGTCTGTCCCATCCTCCCAACCCCCAGCTCAGGGAAGCGCTCGAACGCGGTTTCTTCATCTTCCTCCCTCCTCGCAAAACTTTTCCTGTAATTTATGGAACGTCTCGATTTGATAATTATTTTAATCATTATTACTCATCTTTCCCCTTTCTTCCCCCCCCCCCCCAAACTTCGTCCCGGGCCTGCCAATCACTTTAATAGCTGTTTACAACCTATCATCAAGTCTTGCATAACATCCACATGACTTCACTCAGATGCCTCCGACACCCGAAAGCTGCCCCTGAGCTCTATTTCAGGAGCGGTGGAGCCCACAGCACCAACCGGCTGCTGCATCCCCCGCCGGCATGCCCGGGTCCTGGGATGGGGAAAAAAATCGGAGGGGAAAAACGCATCCCCGGAGCAAAACTATTTTGTAGTTAGTACAAGACAAACCCCACGCAGCTCCGCGGCCCAGGTTTTGGGGGTGAGGGTTGGTTTGGTGGGTTTGGACCCCCCCACACACGCCGTCATCGCAGTAGGTGTTGTTCTGTTGCACCTACTGGAGAGATCAGGAGCCAAAAGCACCTGGGACAGCCCTTGGATAGCTGCGGATGCTCCGGTGGGTCTGTGGCTGCACCGTGGCCTCTGCCCCCCACACTCTCCTGAGCAGCAACGGGACACACACACACAAACACACGGCAAACGCTGTTAAAAACCTCGTTTCCCAGCAAAGTTCTCCACCCCGAGGCATCGCCCGTCGGCGGTGGGTTGGCGGGGGACGGGGGCAGAGGCACAATCTGTGCAGGAACGGCTGCCAGCCCTTTTCGGCAGGCGATGGTTTGGTTGTGGGGCGGGGGGGGGGACACACGACACACGACGGCTCTTTTTTAAGCTCTCCCGTCCTCCCCCTCTCCCGCAGGTTTCATAACCCTTCAAAGCACGAAAAGGCTCCTCCGGTTCCCGGCTAATGAGCCCCTGCGGAGGAGGAGCCGTGGCCGTGGCAGGAGGGATGTTTGGCAGGAAAATCACCCCTCCGCGGCGTGGGGACACGGAGGGGTCTCTGCGGAGTCCCACCATCCACCACAACCCCGGGGGTGCAGGTTTGCGCCAGCGCTGCCCCAATTTGGCCGGTTATCTCCCCAAAACGCCCCTTGGCACGATGCTGCCCCGGGGCTTGGAAGTCTCTCCCTCCCCGCGCAGAAGCTGCGTGCAAATATTTATTTACACAGCGTAAAGAGGTTTATTTGTTAAGCTACAGTTGACAACTGTATCCAAACTAATTTCTCTTAATTAGGCACTTGCGGTCACCTTGGCAACAGCACCGGAGCGCCCTTCCTTAAGGCGATAACTTAATGGGGTGAAAATCCCCTTGGATGTAAAGGGAATGCTGAGGGGGATCTTCTGGAGACCCTGTGGCTGGAGACATCCATCTCTCCTCCTTGGGACACCCACTCCCTCTCCGGAGATGGAGTCCAGAGGGGGAAAATTGGCCCAGAATTGTCTGGTTTTTGTGATATACAGAGGTCACCAAAAGTAGGAGGGCACTGAAGCAGGTCCTTGCTTGCCAAGAGGAAAATAAGGGGTGACTTAGCTCCTACATCCCGCTTTGGGTTGGAAAACGGGGATGGTTTCTTCATTAATACCTGTAATTACACTGCTAATTAAGGAAGGTGTGGGTTTTTGGCATCCTCACAATGACCCAGGTGACAGGGGAAATTGCTGAAAGCCCTGATAAGAGAGAGCAGCAGGAATTCTCTGCTCCATCTCTGCCTCATAGAAGAATTAAACCAAACTTCCCCTGTTTTTTAAAACCCTGGATCCAGGGGTTTGCACAGTGCTCTGCAACGTGGGGTTTGCAAAACCCAGCTCCTCAAAACCCAAAGGAAGCACCTTCCACTTTGAAATCCAGATCTAAACTCAAGCACTGAATTAAGATGGGGTTTTTTTGGGGGGGGGTATTTTGTTGCACAGCCACACAACGATCCAGCCAGCTGAGGTGTCCCCAGGGAAACCCACCAAGAACCTGCCCCAAAAGAAAGGACTCACACTGGGAAGTCAAGCAGGCTGTGATTTACTGGGACAACAACACTTCTGCAACAGAGAACACGACTGTGCTGAGGCACCTGGCCAGCAAACCTGCAGCACCATTGAGCATCACCAGCTGGGGACCTGGAGAGGTGACACCAGAGCAGAGACTGGAGGGATCCTCCTGAGGACCCTGAAGAGCTGACACTGAGAACAGAGACCAGAGGGATCCTCCTTGGGACCCCGGAGAGGTGACACCACAGCAGAGAGTTTGTTCATGGTCCTGGGAACCCAGGAGAGGTGACACCAGAGCAGAGACTGGAGGGATCTGCCTGGAGACCCTGGAGAGCTGACACTGAGAGCAGAGACCAGAGGGAAGCTCCTGGGGACCCCAGAGAGGTGACACCAAGCGCAGAGACCAGAGGGGTACTCGGGGTCCCCACTGTCCCTCCCATCTGCTCCCCAGACATGCAGACACAAGACAGAAGCCTGGTGGGACATGGCAAGGCTGCTCCATGCCAAGGAAAGGAGGGAAAGGCAGCAGGTTTTGGATGGGCTCCACGGGCATTGCAGCCATGCCAGAGACAGAGACGTGTGATTCCCTCCATAGGCACTTGATCCTTCAACCCCAGGTGCCCCTGCTCTGCCTGTGAAGCTTTGAAGGCACACATTGGCTGCAAGGGGTCTCACAAGCTCCCTCTGGGGCTGCAGGGGGGCTGAGGGAGCCCAGCACCGTGTGGATGGGATGGGGTTTGGTCCCACTCTCCCTCTGGCTCAGCTTGTTGGTGCGTGGCTGGGCTTGATCCTCCTGGCTGTGACAGCAGGGCTGCTGTTCAGATGGTCATTCCCAGCCCAGATTCCCTTTGATCCATGTGATGAGCATGTTGTCAGATGTTAATCTTCCCTGGAAGCCATCTGAGATGGTAGGAGCCAGTCAGGAGCCTCAGGAGAGCAGGGACTCAGGGCTGGGGGGCTGCAGCAGGGGCTTGGCAGCAATTTGGGACTGGGAAGAGGCAGCCAAGCACGGACAGGGCAAGTGGAGTAGGCAGCAAGATCTGCTCTGGGAACCAGAAGGAACCAGGATCAGAGGAAACTGCTGGAGCTGGAAGTGCTGCTCCAGCTGAAAATAAATAGCAAGAGCAGCTGAAGGTTCCCTCCCAGGGCAAAACTCCGACTGCTGAGTGCAGGATGGAGCCTGGACTGCTCCATTCACAGGGTTTGCTCTAATAAGCACACATAGCCCTGCAGCAGAGGAGCTCCTTGAAGGCTTGGAGGTGTTTCCTTAAGGTTTGATCCCTGCTCCTGCACCCTCAGTAATCCACCCAAGCCTCCCTCCTCACCCTCTCTACACACTGCCTGGGTTGTAGCACAGCAGGTTGAACTCCAGGTTTTCATCCCAGTGCCGGAGGAGCACGAAGAGCTGCTGGGCTGCAGCTTTCACTGTGGCCAGGCTGGATCCCTCCGGGAAGTCCTGCCCGCTCAGCCACAGGCTGGCTTTGGCAGCCACCAGCTCCCACTCGATGAAGTAGGAGGCTGAGCTGTGCTCCAGCCAGGCCAGGGCCACCGCCGTGGCCCAGAGCATCCCCTCGGGCTCCGTCTGCTGCTGCAGCTCCACGTGGAGGAGCAGTGCCTGCACCTCAGAGCCGTCTGCCTCCGAGCCCCAGCCGCTGTCGGCTTCCCACTCGGCCGAGCCCAGCGTGCCCTCCGGGGAGGAGAAGCGGCGGATGGTGATGGCCGGGGGGGGCAGTTCCTTCTCGGCTGTCAGGGCTCTGGAGATGCTCTCCACCGCGCTGCCCGAGGAGTGCCGGAGGCGCCCGGTGTCCTCCGTGTGGCTGCCGGGGCCTTCCAGCACCACCCCCCGAGCGGTGTCTCTGCTGGTGGGACTCTTCCCGTGCCCTTCGGGGACCAGGAGCTGCTGGCTGGAGCCGAAGTTTTTGTGTTCCATGGAGGGACTGGTCTTCTTGGTGTTGTAGGAGCTGGAGGGGCTGAGGGACAGGCGGTGGCAGGTGAAGGGTGATGTCCACTTCAGCTTCTCCATGGGGATGTTGACGGCACTGCAGAAGGCTGAGTTCAGGAGAAAGGCACCACAGGCCAGCTGCAGGGACACCTGCAAGGGATGGTGGGCACACAGGGAAGCTCTGAGGTACCAACCACTTGTGGGAAGTTCAGGGAAAAGGTGTGGATGGGTGGAGCAGCTCTCTGTCTCTGAGCAGACCACTGGACATGGTTGTCAGAGACAGCAAGAGGAAAGATCCGGGGGCATCCTCCCTCTGCTCCCCTGCAATGACCACGCAACCCCAACAAGACCCAGGAAGGAGCTGCTCACCAGGGGAAGGTAGTTCATGCTCTCATTGTCACCCTCAGAGCTGGCTTTGCTCCCTCTGTTTGGAGATTTACTCATGAACCCTTTGGCAGCTCGAACCAGCAGCCTGGTTTTATTGAGGGTCAGCCTGAGGAGGATAAAAAGGTGACTGTAACCTCCATGCTCCTCCTGATTCCCACCCTCTCCTCCAAAAGCCCTCCCCGGTCTCCAGACACTGGCATCATGCTGGGTCCCAGCTCTGGCTGCTGTCCCTGGACGTCCTTTCTCTCTCCCCCTCACTTGTGTTCACTTCAGACCCAGGGAGGTAAAAGGCACCTGCTAAGGCTGAGCTGGTCCATACCTGGCAGCAAAAAGCCTCTCGATGGATTTTTGGGCTTGTGCAGAGGAAGCAGACACGCTCTGGAGTGGCCCTGGGAAGAAACAGAGCTGGGGGTAAATGATGTGCTACAGGAGGGAGAAAGGGAGCACAGTGTCCTGGGACATGGGCAGGCTTGTCCATCTGCTGAGTCTTTGGCAAAATCCTTCCCCTCCCCTTGCCTCATTTTTCCTGTGTGGATAATAAAACTCCCACACCTCTTAAAAATGAGCCTGGGGGAGATTTATACCAACAGCTGCATCAGGTTCCATCCTTTGTACCCCAAAAAGAGTCAGGTCTTGTGTTCACAAGCCTAAATGGGTCGTAAAGTTTTATAAAACCCCCCAAAACTCAGCAAAATATTTGGTCAAGAGCCCAAATATCCAAGAGGACTTGATGCAGCTGCACCCTGGCAAGTGCCACCAGCTCTCTTCCTACCTTCAGGGAGACGGCAACGCTCCCAGGCAGAGGAGGGAGGGGTGCTGGAGGGGGACAGGCTGCTCTCCTCGGCATCTGGAATGGAGGAACCACATCAGGAACACCACCCAGCCGAAACCCCTGTCGTGCCCCCGCTGCGGTGGCCGCGGCACCGCCGCTCTCCCTCCCCACGGCATCATCGGGGCAACGAGCCTCATCGGGGCCACGTCAACTCAGCTGCAGCTCTGACAGTGCCAGACAAGGTCCAATCCAACTCGTCTTCATTAGTGGAGGATTTGGTGACAAGCAAGTGTCTCGCATCCCCTTGCCTCTAATTACGCCCGTTTCATCCCCCGTGTTATCTCTGTTACGGCTGCCAATTAACTTCCAAGGATTGTCAGCAGCATGACCTGTGATTTCAGGGTTTCAGGGTAAATTGAAGCTTCTTCCCCATTTAAGGAGATGAGCTCCAGCCAGACACGTGTCTGGTGAGCAATGCATCCGAAGAAGGAGGCAGAATTAAAAAAGACCAGAGATGTTCCAAACCACTGAGATCTGTAACACCAGGAAGGAGACAAAACCCCAGGGAATCTTACTCGTGCTGTAAAATCTATTGTCTCCATTCTGGCCACAAGCTGACTGGGGACGTCCAGGGGAAAGGCCACGGTGCTTTCTGTTTCCTGAGCTCAGGCTCCTCTGGTTGCCTTGCTTGGATGCTGCCCCTTGGCACGAGAGGAGGGAATGGCTGGGGTTAGAGAGGGACTGGCACACACACGATGGCAACAAAACCCGCAGGATGATGCGTTTGGTCAGGAGCTGTAGTGACAGGACAAGGGGGAATGGCTTCAAACCAACAGAGAGCAGGTTTAGATTAGGTATTAGGAAGGAATTCCTCCCTGTGAGGGTGGTGAGGCCCTGGAACAGGGTGCCCAGAGAAGCTGTGGCTGCCCCATCCCTGGAAGTGTCCAAGGCCAGGTTGGACAGGGCTTGGAGCAACCTGGGCTAGTGGGAGGTGTCCCTGCCCATGGCAGGGGGTGGGATTGATGATCTTCAAGGTCCTTTCCAACCAGACCATTCTGTGGTTCTCTGGGCATCTTTGGGCATCCAGGCCTAAGAGTGGACCTTTTCCCTGGCCGTGGGAAGAGGTTCTTACCACCAAGAGCTCAGCCATGGCCTCGGGTATGTAGTCTGGTGCAGCACTGAGCTGTGGCTTCACAGGGTTTACCCTGAGCCAGGTTTCTCAGTGACACTCTCCCTCCCAGGACGTTTCACACCACGTTACCTGTGTGGGTGTACTGGACCAGGGTGGGCAGGTAGGAGCTCGTGCTCAGGTCCACTGGCACAAACGCCGTGTACTTGCTGATGACATTACAGGCCTTGCTGGTGTGGACAGCGTTGAGCTGGTACCGCCGCCCGGACCCTGCCAGGGAGGGACACCAGGCTCAGAGTCCAGGCCACACCTTGAACCCAGCTCCCAGACCCAGCAGAGACTGTATCCCTGTACTGCTCTAAACTCTGCCTAAAATGCTTCTTCTGCTCTTATTTTACGTGCCCAGATACACTTCATGGAGGAGAAGTTTGACAAGACCCAGGGATGTCCAGCCCAGAGCACTGATGTGTGGCTGCTGCTGGATCCTCAGAGTTTGATGCCTCCTCCCAGCTCCTTAAAAATAACCTCGCTACCTGATGCATGAAGCAGAGGAATCGTAGAATCATGGAATATACCGAGTTGGAAGGGACCCACAAGGATCATTGAGCCCCGCTCCTGAGGAGTGTGAAGGAGCACAAGCTCAGGCGTGCTGATGTGCAGAAGCAGGAGAAAAACACAAGGCAGCTGGAGGGAGCTATCATTTGGGAGCTGTGTGAGACATTCCCTAATATTTCACCACTTCCAGCTCTTGCTTTAATTCCTGAGGCTGCTGGAAAGCCCCCCAGATGCCGGGCAGGGTGTGCCTGCAGCCAGCACTGTGTTACCGTGCTCGATTTCACACTCCTTCTCGGCGAGCTGCTCAAAGTCCCGGATGACCGACTTGGCTGCCAGGTGGTGGAAGGTCTCACTCCACAGGTCTGTGTCCCCGTTCCCCTGGCTCTCCCGCTCCCGGAGGAGAGGGCGGATATCAAAGGGAACTTCCCACTGCACGGGCTCGTTGTTCCTCAGCCCCTTCACCACCGCCTTGCAGAGGGTCCTGGGGGAGCCGCAGGCAGCGCTGATGTCCAGGTCCTGTGGCTCCCATTCAGAGGAGGTCTCCGTCTCGAATGTGAGGGATGGATGCTGGGCAGACTCTGCGGAGAGGGGAGAGGCAGATCATTAATCACATCCCCGGGAGCTGAATTCCCCACTGCCACCAGGAAACCATAATTAATCCTCCCTAATTTTCGCCCGGTGGCACGCAGCGCAACGCCAGCCCTTCTGCTCCGCCAGTTACCCGGGTCCCCAGGGCTCCGGCTGTCCGACGAGGACCGCAGGCTCACACTGGCATCAAGTGCTTCAAAGCCCCTTCCTGGAGTCTGCTGCAGCCCGTCCAGCACTGGCGGGGAGTTGGCGTCGTGGCAGAAGGACACACAGCCGTGGTGGAGCAGGGATGGGCGCCTGGCACCTGTGCCACGGATCCTGGTGGCAGAGCCATGAGGGCTGGCTGGGAAGGGCTGAGAGCAGAGCAGATGTTAGGGCTGGATCAGCTGCAGCTGATGGCAGGATCTGCTCTGTTCTCTCTGATCCCTGGCATGGACCTGCTCTGTCCTCCCTGGTCCTTGCATAGACCTGCTCTGTCCTCCCTGATCCCTGCATAGACCTGCTCTGTCCTCCCTAGTCCTTGCATGGACCTGCTCTGTCCTCCCTGGTCCTTGCATAGACCTGCTCTGTCCTTCCTGGTCCTTGCATGGACCTGCTCTGTCCTCCCTGATCCCTGCATGGACCTGCTCTGTCCCTTCTGATCCCACCTGCTCCCTGCCCGACCCCAGCATGGGATGCCATCCTGCACACACACAAGTCCTTCCCTCTCTGCCCACCCCTGGCTGGAATTCGTGCCCAGAGCCCTCCATCAGACCTGCAGTGTGTCCGTCCCCAAGGGACCCTGGCCCCAGGGGCTCCTTCCCCAGACATGCAGAAGGTGAAATATGATTTTCATCCCTCCAGACATTTTAATGACTTCACTTGGGAACCAAAGGAAAGAAGAGAGACAGAAAGATCAAGGACCAGTTGCTTAGTAACGAAAGGAGAGAGGAGCAGGGGATGGGAGAAGGGAATTTTTATCTTTTTTTTTTTTTTTTAATGAGTCTATTTCTCCACTTTCAGGAGACATGAATCCCCCACTCCAGCACCTCTGGTGTCACATCCCACACAGATGTTCCCCTCTGCAAGCTCTGGGTTTTATTCTTGTCCCCAGGGCTGTGGGAAGGTCCCCTAAAACTGACAGACTCTGTTTTCCTAGCACAACCCCAGTGATGGACGGAGATGGTAGAAAGTGGTGGACCTCCATGCTGGATGAAAGAATATTTTCTCTGGATGATACATGACCTCCATCACCACATAATTTTTGGTGCTCTATGAGTCCACCAGCAAAAATGGGAGGCTGACAGCTCCAGGAGCTACTTACCAAGCTAATATTGAGATATTTAAAAGCAAACTGCTCAAAGAAGCCCCTGCCAGACCCTTTCCATTCAAAACCTGCTCCTTCTCCTGCCTGAGCTCTCCTCCCAGCCAGAGGAAGCCAGCTGGGAATAGAGCTGGGGGTTTAGGCTGCCCATTGCTGGCACTGACCTTTCCTTCCCAGCACGGTGCGTGTGGAGGTGAGCTGAGGGCTTGCCTTCACACCCCCGAAAATGTCAAGCCCTGGCAGCAGGACTGGGAGCTGGGAGAGCTGCTGGGAGCCCTGGCAGCAGGAGGGAGAGCAAAAGCAGGCCGAATTTAATGAAGAGCAGGATGGATGCTGTTAACCATTTGCTGCCCTCCAGAGGGGAGTCGTTTCCATCCCTGCCCTCGCACTGAGCGTCCCATGAGCAGGAGGATGCTCTGTGGACCTTTCCAGTACAGGGAAGATTACTGGTACCCCTAAAACCTACCACTGCTCACGTTCACCACCCTCCCTGCTGCAGCTGGAAGGCAGAGGTCTCATCCCTCCCTGTGGAGCACTGGCCCTGCTTCCCCTTCACCCCCTGATCTCACCTCCCACCCCTCTCCCAGCGATCTCTAACCTGCAGCATAAGGGAAAAGAAAGCCCCAAACATCCCTCACTCTGAGTTTCCATGGGAACTAAAAGTGCTGCTGGTCTTTCCAGCCCTGCAGATGCTGATTGCAGAGCAGAGCATCCCAGTGATGCCAAGGATGGGAGAAAACCATCCCCACCCTTCCCATAGATCAGTTGTAAAATCTTCCCAAATTCCACCTGCTGTGGGCAGGGGACATAACCCTGTTCAGCAGATGTATCATCACACAGGTCCACATCTCACCCTAAAGCTGCATAAGGCTGTGGATCCAGCTGGGAATCTGTTTTGGCACTGAGTTCCTTTTCCCTGCAAGGCACAGAAGTGCCACAGCCTTGCAGTGAGTTTGAATCCCAAATTGCAGGGAGATAAGAAGGAGCAGAGGAGCAGCAAGGTGAAGCACAGGCCACTCAGGGTGAGGGGAGAGGAATTTAGCAGGGCAAAGCTGGGCTCCCACGGGGAGGGACTGCTGTGGGATATCAGGATGGCACTTTGCTCTCTGCTTGGCTCGTTTCCCACATGTGACATGCTGCAGAACTGTATCTATTATCTATATCTATATTTTAGGATTAGTGTGAGCCACACCCTTTCCCTGGCTCTGATAGTTTCCTGCTGCTCCTTGCTGGCTTCCACCTGCAGGTAAACCCTCTCCAGGGATCACCTACCTGGAAATCCACCTGCCAGGGGTCGGGGCTGACCTGCTGCAGGTCCTGCAGGTGGGTTTTCCGAAGGGGGTTTTTCACCAGGGCTGTGCTGGGATCACTGGCCGTGGGCACCTTCCTGCCAGGCTTGTGGTCAGCGATTTGGGTGGTGCTGTATGCTCGTCTCCTGGAGGAACCCTTCACATCCATTCCTGAATGTGGGAGAGAGGATCAGCTCTGCTCCAGAGCGGGATCAGCCGGTGCCATCCCCCCTTGGCTCATGGTGGGAGGCAGGGGGCCCACCCCAGGGTCCTCCCGGGACTGAGGGGGCCACCCTCAGCCCTGCAAAGTTTTAATGAAACCACAAAAGGAAATGGGAACACTCAAAATTCCTGTGGATGTTGAGAGAGCAGGTTGGGGAGGTTTCGTCTGAGCAGTTTTCAGACAGAAGAAGCCTGACTGCATTTCCCCAAGCCTCCCTGGAGAAGACAAAGGGTTTACTAATGAAATTTAATTAGTGCAGACATTCTCCTGTCAGAGCAAGAGTAAAATTTGCCTTGGAAAGACATGATTTCTCATTGCTTTTGACAAGTTTGAGGGGATGCACAGCACAGCTCCTCTCAAAATATAAGGGAATAACATCCCGTGAGTAACAAAGGTTTCCCCAGCTGCTTTATGCCAAATGCTGCTGACACAAACACCCACTCAAACCACGGTGGGGAGGGGGGACACCCTGGGGACAGGGCTTGGGATCCATTCCCCCCCTGTCCTGACTGGGAAGATGTTTTGCAGGTGCAGGGATGCTCTAGCAGAGCTACCCATTTGCTCACTGCACTCCTTCACACACTTCTTGGGAAGCTTGTAAATAATTATGTGGTCAAAGCCAAAGCTTTGAAAATCTCCAGGGTATCCAGCTCTCCAGGGCTTCCCTTGATTTCCTGACAGGTTTGGATAAAACATCCAAACCAAACAGACTCGCTCAAGCCCCAGGAGATCTGTCATCCCTCCTGCAAACTCCTCTGGCTCTTTGTAGCTGAAGACACTTATTTATCAGGGAAGCAAATCTGGGAAGCAGCGACAGGAGCTTGATTAGGGAGACAGGGCCATCACACCCACGCGTGTACAGAGGGAACTCTGACCCGTGTCCGTGTCCGACTCTCCCCCGGGATCTCTGCCCACCCCCCGGTGGTCGGGGGAGCGCTCGGCAGGGCAGGAGCCCTCCGAGTCTCTGGAGTGATTCCAGCTGTCCACGTCTGCTCCCTCCTCCTGGGAGTGAAAGAAGACAGAGCTGCCCGACTCCTGGGAACGCATCGTGCTGTAACACCGCCGCTTGTCCTGTGGGAAAGCAGAGAGAGGGAACAGGTCCCACCAGCGCATCCATCAGCCAGATCCCAGCCCCTGGGCACCAGCACCCTTATCCACTACTGCTCCCCAAAGTCTCATCCACCACCTCTCTTAAGGACAGGGTCAGGAAGAAGGAAACACCTCCTGGCCATGTGCAGAGCTGAGACACTCGTGTACACAGACCCCAACACCCCTCACCTCCAGGGCAGCCCCACACTCGTGGGACAGCCCCATGGACTCACGGATCTGGGGTTGGAGAGGTACAGGGAGGTATCACAGATGACGCCATAGCCAACCAAGTGGTCACCAGGGAAGAGGCAGCTGGTGCTGACAGGGGAAACCAAGACCTTGGTGCTCTCGGGGAAGACCCACTCCACGGACACGTCGCTCAGGACCGGCGCCATCGCCTTCTTCAGACACCTGATCATCTGAGGCAGGGAGCAGAGGGGAGAGGGGAAACAAGCAGCTGCATGCTGTGTGTGCCATGGTGCACCTGCTGTGTGCTGCAGGGAAGGGGAAGATTTCTTCAAACAAATCCATCAACTGATTGCTACCCTCTCCTGGCAGCCTGCTCCCTCTTACTCTACTCCATGCCCCTCCCAGCACCCCCAGCCCCTCAGCACGGTCACACTTGGCAGTGCTGGGTTCATGGTTGGACTCAACGATCTTACAGGTCTTTTCCTACCTAGATGACTTTGTGATTCCATGGTTCTTTACCAGGGGTAGGTATTGATGGAACACGGGGCTCATCCTGCATGTGCTGCCGGCTCAGAGCAAGGTGGGAGCTTGTGGCCAGAAGTATCTTGCAGCATCCCCTGCTCCCACCCAGCACCCAGGAAAAGCTGTTGATCTTCACTTGTCCAAGCCCCATCCCTGTCCCGAGCCATGGCATTCACACGCAGAGTGACAGCACCAATATTTTTGGAACAGCTCCTTGCTGGCACAAGCCACTGCCGGAGATCAGCAATGCTCTGCCAGTCATACATGTGGAGAAGACCAACATCCGTGAATAGCTCATGGACAAACCTATCAGGGAGCCATCCACATGAGCTTCTCTGCACACCAGGGGAAGTGAACACCGGATTTTGAGGCAGAACAGCTCGAATATTCCCTGTTGTTCCTTGTTTTTTTTTCACAGGCTTGGGAAGACACACAAGGCTGTGCTTTATAAGGCCATTAATTGATGCCTCAGACTGCTGAAGGCACAGAGCTGCACAGCCTGCAAAGCTCTTATTAATAGCTCGATAAAAACCCTCTCTCTTCACTGTCTTTGCTTTTAATTTACATCAGAAATGTTGATGCCATTCTGTCTTACAGAGCTTTTTGTGTGCTCCAGGTTCCTGCAGACGTGGGGGTTGCTGAACTCCTCATTTTCAAATCAAGAAGGCAGGAGCTGGCTTTTTAGAGATATTTAGGAGCTAAAGACCCAATTCCCTCTGGGTCTAGTCATGCAGCGGGCGACAAGCTGGGCACTGTGCTTTCACCAGGGGACAGAGCTGAATTCGAGGCACATGGATTTGCTCTTCACGGGGAGAGTGGAAATGAGCAGGCTTTAAAGCCGGCTTAATGTGCAAAGCTATCGCGGCGCATTCCTCTCCCTCAAACCCCGGGTCCTTCTCGCCTGAGCAAAGCCCGGGCTGAGCCTGACTTCAAAACTAATTGGCTGCTCTGATGCCGGTCCCTCTGCCCTCGCCGGTGTGTGAGGCAGCAGCCGCCTTTGAAGCCAGAGCTGCTGTATCGCGGCTATCGCGTTTCCCCAGCCCCACGCAGAGGGTAAACACACCCTCCCACTCCCTCCGACAGCCGGAGATGGAGATGCTCCTTCATCCCCTCCCGCCTCGCCCACCTGCTGCCGGGGGGGGGAGGTGGAAAGGCAGCACCAGGGATGGGGAATAAACCCGCTATGAGCCGTGGCCTCCCCCCTCGCTGAACCAGAGCATCGTTAGAGCCTCCTGGGGCGGTCCCTGGGGAGTGAGGGGTTGTACCTTGGGCTGCAGCCTCTCTCCCTCCGCCAGGAACTCGGCAGTGCCCCTGGACACGGCAGCCAGACCCCGGACCAGCCTCCTGCAGGCGTTTGGCCCGATGCCGAAGCTGTAGCACCTGCAAAGGGAGAGGGAGAATCAAAATCCAGGGGACAAGACATTTCCCTCAGCCCCACGCACCTCATCCACTCCCTGCAGGCAGAAGATCCCCTCCAGCTTTATCCCGCTGCTATGGCCAGAGGAAATCAAACCAGCTCCTCGTAGAGGTGGCTGGCAGGAGGGTGAGAAACCTTCCAGTGCCTACAGGAACTCCAAAAGAGCTGCAGGGGGACTTTGGATGAGGGCCTGGAGTGACCAGAAAAGGGGGAATGGCTTCAAACTGACAGAGGGCAGGGTTAGAGGGGATATTGGGAAGGAATTCTTCCCTGTGAGGGTGGTGAAGCTGTGACTGCCCTGTCCCTGGAAGTGTCCAAAGCCAGGTTGGACAGGGCTTGGAGCAACCTGGTCTGGTGGAAGGTGTCCCTGCCCATGGCAGGGAGTGGAAGGAGATGAGGTTTAAGGTCCTTTCCCACCAAAACCATTCTGGGATTCTATGAACCACCAGCCCCCTCCTCTCAGCAGACCTCAAACCCCTTCCCCAAAGACCAGCCTTCAGGGGTGACACTCAGGGGCTTCCCAGCAGGACCCCGAGCCCTGCCCTCCTCTGCAAACACAAACAAGCTGCTTTGCTGCCAGTTCACCTCTTTTCCCTGCTGTCTGTGGTCAATAGCACTAAAGATCCAGTAATTATCTCTGCTCACGATCACAATAAACGTTTTCTCAAGGAAGGAGGAGCTGCTCCCCTGACTCCCAGCTCTGTGAATCAGGATTCGGTTTGGGCTGAAGGCTGGAAGTTGAGCTGCAGTCCAGGCAGGAATGGCAGTGCCTGGTGGGGATGGATGTGGCAGGAAGCCAGAAGGATGGGGATGGGTGGGATATGGCATTTGGTCAGGGCAGTGGATCACTGAGAGAGAAACCACCTTCAGCAGCAAATTGCATCCACACGAGGGGCTTTTCTCTTAGGGGGTTTTAATCCTCAGATGGCTGCAAATCCTAGGCCAGCCTCATACCCCTCTCAGATAAGGCTCTGATCTTCTTTTGAGATGGGCCATGCACATGATCCTGCCTTCCAGGGTCACCTGAGACCACACTCTAATGCTGATCACATTTATCCCACGCCTCTGTAAGAGCGAGGGATGGGATGCCCTGTACAGCTGGGAAGCAATTAGACCTCCATGTAGCTAAAAACCCACAGAGCAGCTTCCCTGCTAAGCTGTGAAGTCTGAGGGATGGAAGAGGAATGAGGATTTCTTACATTTTTCTTACGTTTTGTGTCCCTTAAAGAAGCAGAGGAGAAACCAGAACAGCCTGTGATCAGGGCTGGGAAGCCAGGCTGGGAGCTCGAGGCACAAATTAGCTGCTTTTTACATTGCTCCCTTTCAGCACATTCAATTCTGCACAGCCCCATCCTGGAAGCAGCTGGGGCCAGCCCCAGATGTGCTTTAAAAAAAAAATTAAAAACAAAAAAAGGCAAGGAAGATTGTTGGCATGTCAATCTCTCCTAGCAGGAAGCATCAGACAAGAGCTGTGAAGTTGTCAGCTCAATTATCCTGCTTTTGATTGTTTAAAAAGCATCTGAACTTCTGGGATCTGTTCCAAACCCTTTGAGGTTCTCCCATGGCTCACAGCAGCAATCTCTCCTGCCTGTGCCTCTGAAGTGGGGACGTGTGCGAGATGGGGCTGTGTCCAAGGAGAAGCACATCCCTCCCTGTGCCGGGATTGTGGCCCCACGGGGGTGATCCCTCTGTACCTGGTGGAGCAGGAGTGGTTCCTCAGCAGCTCCAGAACCTTCCCCGTGTTGCTGATGGCCCCGTCTGTCAGCAGGAAGAGCAGTCGGGGGTGGCCCCTGTGGATGGGCTGACGGATGACCCACTTCAGAGGGGACAAGATGTTGGTGCTGCCCATATCAGCACGGATTCTCCTGATGCTCTTGCAGGCCAGGGCCAGGCTCTCCTGCCCAAAGGAGCAGTGGAATTGTCAGCACCAGCTCCCTCCAAGCACCAAGGAGCACCTCTGCTGTGGAGACAGGCTGAGGGAGTTGGACTGGGGAAGACAAGGCTCTGGGGAGACTTCAGAGCCCCTTCCAGTACCTAAAGAGGCTCCAAGAGAGCTGGAGAGGGACCTTTTACAAGGGCATGTAGTGACAGAACAAGGGGGAATGGCCTTAAGCTGAAGAAGGGTAGGTTTGGATTAGATATTAGGAAGAAATTCTTCCCTTGAGGGTGAGGAGGCCCTGGCACAGGTTGCCCGGAGGAGCTGTGACTGCCCCATCCCTGGAAGTGTCCAAGGCCAGGTTGGATGGGGCTTGGAGCAACCTGGGCTAGAGGAAGGTGTCCCTGCCCATGGCAGGGGGTGGAATGGGATGAGCTTTAAGGTCCCGTCCAACCTATACCAGTCTGTGAGTCTGTGATTCTGTGAAATGTGGGTTCACCCACCTCACAATAGGCCTGACTGGCAGGAAAGAGGGTCTTAAAGGTGGATCCAAACCCGATGATGTTGAAGAGACACGTTGGCATCAGGCTCTTGAGAATGACCAACAGGGCATCCTGGGGTGGAAAGCAAACAATCATCACCCCAGGACTCTCTCTGGCTGCCACAGCTTCACCAGCAAAAGCTCTGCCTGGAGCCATCCCACCTTATTCCCACCTGCATTTGCCAGAAAACCAACTGTTTCTTTCCCATGCACTGCAACGGGGACGCTGCTCTTTCCGAAGGCCCTGAGTGGTATTTGGGACCCAAAGCGGTGAGGAAAATGGGGAGTCTTTGGGGAAAAAAAAAAAAAAAAAGACCAACAAAGAGCTGAACAAATTTTTGTGTTTGTTTTTAAGGGATTCAATTTGTGCTGGCAACACCGGGTGCTGCAGCACCGAGCTGGTGGGTGAGAAGCAGAGTGGTATTTGGGACCCAAAGCGGTGAGGAAAATGGGGAGTTGGGGAAAAAAAAAAAAAAAAAAAAGACCAACAAAGAGCTGAACAAATTTTTGTGTTTGTTTTTAAGGGATTCAATTTGTGCTGGCAACACCGGGTGCTGCAGCACCGAGCTGGTGGGTGAGAAGCAGAGTGTGAAATTGAGAAGTGCGACACGCAATGCATCTCAATGCCCAAACTTGCAGAAAATAAACAAACAGCTCGAAGTTACACAAAAGGAAAAGCCTCCCCCATCCCCAATTCTCTTGTATTCATAGCTGGCTTCAATTAAAATAGCTGGGAGACAACAGTTTAAAGCTATTTTCTTTACCAGAGGTGGTTATCTAACGTGCCTATTCCTGGGCTTTACATAAGGGAAGAGCAAATTGAATTGTCACAGACATTTGTGATGGTCATGGACAACTCCAGGACAGAGCTTTTGAGAGCAGCAACTGGGCAAGAGCTGCCCAAGATGCTCTTGAGCTTGGAGGAGCAATTATGTGTCAGGAGAGGAAGCCAATTTAAAGCAAAATGTTTATTTAAAGCAAAATGTAAAGCAAAGCGTTCAAGAGCAGCTTGGTTCTTTTTAAATGCTGATCAAGGCAGACTCCTGCCAGTCTGCCGAGGGCAGCAGAAACCCTAGAGCCAGTCCCAGGAGGAGCTGCCAAGGTCAAATGAGCAGGAACAGCCACCTTGTGTTGGCCTGTGCAGTGGCAAAGACCGAGTGACCACAGAGGGTACCCAGAGAACCCGCCTGAGACCACCAGGGACGTGGTGCCAGGTCAGCCCAGCTCCCAGCTCCTGCAAGACTCAGCACGGCAGAGCTGGAGCACTGAAAATCAGGGGAATACAAGAACAGGGCTGCCCTTTAACAAGCTCTGGAGTGCTTTAATCCAAGCTGTTATCTCAAACCTACGAGGGTGTATTTATACCACTGCTCCCAGATGGCTCCTGGGATGCTGGCTCTTCCAGATCTCGACGCTGACATCCCATCTTGGAACTAATTACAAGGGAAAAAAAAATACAAATTTCCAAATGTTTCTGTTAAAGCACTTCCCAAAGCGGGCAACCGATGCCTGGTTGCTGTTTCAGCAACCAGGAAGATTTATTGCTTCTTATGGTAAATATTGATCTTGATCCTGTTGCACTCAATATCTATACGGCAACTCAGTAAGGAGGGATGTTTGCTTCCAGAAAAGTCAATTCCCAGTTATTAGTGCAGTTTTGCCAGCAAGCTCGATGTACCATCACAGCCTGGCTCTTCTCCCTGGCTGCATCAGGATGGGAAAGGGACTGGCTGCAGGGAATTTAAGCCTCTGAACTTTCCACCCCAGCTGCTTTGGCCAGATGCCCTCCTGCTCCACTTGAGCCATCCCATCTCATCCCTTTGTGCATCCCTGTGGCTGCACAGCTCCAAGCCCTGTCACCTCACTCATCCAGCCATCTGAGGATGATGCAGAAGTTTCCATCAAGCAAAACCCACCCAAACCCACTAAGAAGAGCCCTTCCTTGCGAGGGGCTTTTGTTTGCAAGTGACAAACAAGGATGGGAGACTCAAAAGAAGGACAGTGGGTTTCTCCCTTGAGGCATCTCCTCTGAAATTTCCACTGTCTCCAACGAAATATATTTTCTTTTTTCTGTTCTTACAGCACTTCTGCAGTGGGAGTCCCAGCTCAGGACCTCCCAGAGAAGGGGTCTGTCCCTGCAAGGGTCTCCATCCCCATGGGACAAACCAGCTTTCATGGAGTCTGCAGAGACTGTGGTGCCCTAACCCAGCCATGCTGTGAGCTGGAAGGCAAAAATCTGGAATGGGGCAGAGATTCCCAGATTCCTAAAGGTCCTGAGGGAAGGGGGTACAACTCAGAGATATCCTGATCCCCTTGGGAATAGCCTCCCTGTCCCAGGGGACCTGCTGCAGCCATCCTCAGGCTCCCCAGCATCCCAATCCTTGTTGCCGGAGGTGTCTGTCCTCCAGCAGTTCCCATGGAAACCAGAGACAGATGGGAAAGGAGATGTGTTAAAAGATGGACAAGCTCAAGAAGTGGGTCTGTGTGAAGCTCATGAGGTTGAACAGACCAAGTGCACGGTCCTGCACTGGGGTTGGTGCGGGATAAAGGGTCACATCTGACAGGGGAACCTCAGACCCACAAAACATCTTGACAAAGCCTTTCTCCAGGCCCCTTTTTATCCAGAGGTCTCAGCACATCTCCCATAACCCTCCACCAGGCTGCTGCTGTTGATTTGTGTCTGGAAAAGGGATGTTTCATGGGGTGCAAGAGGTGCCCCTCAGCAAAACATCTCCTAACGCATGGTCAGCACGTCGCTCCCCTTGGAGCACCCTGGAGGGTTGTCCCCTAGACAGAAATCACCCAAAGCCCTCCTGGAGACAGGGAGAACTGGAGAAGGGATGCACAAAACATGCCAGCAAGAGAGGGAAAGAAAACAACTTTGCATTTGATGTGCTGATAGGAAGATGAGGAAGAGAACAGGAAAATGAGCTTCGAGCTTTGCTGCAGGTACCTGACAAGCCCCATGGTTGAGATGACTAAAGCTACAGCGTATAATTACCCCCCATCCCCTCATAATGAACACTCCTCAGCACTCAGCACCCCCACTGCTCTCTAAAATTCATCCTTTGTTGACATGCAGGTGCTTCCCCTCCCGCAGGTACCTTGACACGGTTGATGTTCCCGCTGCTCATGCTCCTGCTCCGGTCTATGAGGAAGATAAACTCGCCTTGGGCATTCTGAAGGCCTGGCTGAACAGTCCTCAAGTCAGGGCAGAAGTTGAGCATGATGATGGGGTGGTGGAGGATGTCCTTGTTCAGCCGCTTCCTGATGATTTCTGTCTGCAAGAAGGAAGGACAAAGATCAAGAGGTTGATTTTTCTGCCCCATTTCACTTGCACTAGAATCAGAGTAGGGCTGTGTGCCTGCAAATGTAAGTGTGTGGCCTTCTGCAGGCCAGAATCTGCTTGTTCTGGCCTCAGAGGTGACAACACCAAGGCTCAGGGTGCACTGAAGTTGTTCTGTTCGTACCTCCAGGGGAGCTGCTCCGTGGGTAAATGGAATTCCTGCCTCCTCAGTTGCTCAGGGGACAACAGCTGGCAGAAAGCCTAAATCAGGGCCCATGGCACGTACAAAAGCATTCACCATCCCTGGAAATGTTCAAAGCCAGGTTGGACAGGGCTTGGAGCAATATGGTCTGGTGGAAGTTGTCTTTGCCTATGGGGGGGTGGTGGTGGAATGGGATTGTCTTTAAGGTCCCTTTCCACCCAAACCATTCTGGAATTCTACAGAGCAGCTGCACGCTCGGATGAGAACCTGGAGGAGAAATCAAAAGACCTGGCCCTACGCAGCACCTTGCAAAACCAACTCTGCAAACATTTCATTAGATCCTTCCCGAGAACCTGGTTCATTAGCCCAGCCTCGCATCCCACCGAGGCACACCGGAGTTTTTCCTCCATGGTCACTCACTAATGAAGCAAGAGATACAGCTGGTGTGCTGTGTTCACTGCTTCAGTTCATTCCTGCTGCCTCTGGTTTGCTGCTTTTTCTGCCCAGCTCTTTTATCACTTTTCTTTGTAGGGACTGAAAGGCTTTGGAGAGTCAAACCGGTCATTGTGGCCACCGTTCAATGGAACCCGCATGATCTGTCTCTGCACTGCACACAGCTCTAATGGCTCTGCATTTTCCCTCCTTCTATTTCAAGTATTCATGACAAATGGGATAAAATTAAACTGGTGGAAACACCTCGTGATGGGTTTATAATGTGCTATTACATGTGTATCAAGCTGTCGTGGGTTCACGGCCTCAGCTGCTCTCGAGGGAGCTCGGCCACCCCACATCACCCCTGGGTCTGAGGGTGCAAACACGCTCCACAACAACAGCTCAGTCCTCAGCTTTTTTTATTTGCCTGTTTTCTCCTCTTTCTGACTGCTCTTCTCCTTGGTTTCACCGGCAGTTAATCAGACCCCAGATAACCAGGTTTGTTTTCCCTGGCCATGAGTCATATTCCTCGATCTACGACCCAACGACCAACCTTTATTTTATGTAACTCGCTAACTCAAGAGTCCCTGTGGATCAACACTTGCAAGAGCTCTGCTTTCAGCTCTGCTGCCCCAGTGCTGCTGCTCTGACCCTGTGAAAAGACGGGTCTCACTCACAGGAACAAGCACCTCGCTGCCACCTCAGCTCTCGCTCGTCCTCTCGTACTTTGGAGTATAAATTAATCAGACATGGGGAAATCAAAGAGCTTTTTCTATCCTCATTTTCCTTCAGCCATATGTCATCATTTCTGGTTTATCACATTTCAGACCAGGGGGATCCTTGCTGCCTTTGTCCAAGGACTGAATTGTGGTCCTAACCTACCTACAGCACTCCCTCCGATGCTCTTGGAGATCCATGACATAAAATCCCTGTGTGCTTGGGCTAAGCCCATATTTTGGGATTTCTCACTGACTTTGGAGGGAATTTAACAGGCAAGCCTTTAGAAAACAGCTTCAGAGCTGCTCCTACAAGTCAACCAGAAAGAAGACATCTCCTCCTCACCTCTCTTTCGTTCCCCTCCACCCATTATCCAATTACAGTAAACTAATCAGATCATATTGAGGAGAGTTGATTCCAGTGTGCATCCATCCCCACCACCCTGCAGCTGACAGCATCCAAGCCTTTTGCACAACAAACCAGAGGAGGAAAATTAATTATCATCTACTGCTGAAATTTCTGGGCTAATTTAATTTAAGCTGAGAGGTGCCCAGTGTCCTGCTCTGAGCAGCAATTCCAGTCCATCATCCACTCCAGACATTTTGGGCATTTCCTCTGCTCCCTACAGTTGTTTCCCAGCCCTCTTGAGGAACAGATGGGTTTCCTGCAGGGAAATGATCCCCCCTTAGATAATTTGACGTGCTAAAGACAGAGGAATAATTAGGGAGCATCCAAGGCGTAGCGTGGGAGTTCCAGCTCGTTCCACACTCAACACAATTAGAGGAGCACACGCAGCCCCAGCCCTGTGAGAGGGAGTGGAGGGCAAAGGGAAGGAGAGGAAGGTTGACAGGTTTCTGGTGACAGAAGAAGTCACAGGAGCACAGGGAGCCATCCCTGCAGCAGGTCCAGGATTTCTGCCAAGCAGGGCCCAGGATCAGGCATGTGGAGAAGGAGATTAGGGAGAAATGAGCATCTCTGGGCGCACAGAGAGCTCTGGTGTGTGTAAAACAGGCGCTGACACCTTCAGCCCCAGGCTGTGGTCACACAAGCACAACCTGTGCCTTAGGGGAAGACGCCCACCCTGGAAACTCAGAGGGCCCTGAACTGCTCCCAGACACGCTGAGGTTCTGGGCTGTCACTCATTCCTTCAGAACTGCTGGAAGACAAGGCACAAATCCCAGCGCAGATATTTTTCTCTTTGCTGCTCAGCAGAACAAAGAGAAGTTTCTCCTACCTTGTCTCCAGTTCAGCTCATTATTCCAAGCAAAATCACTTCTTTCTCTCTGACAGATAACCAGAAACAGTAAACATTTACTGAGCAATTAAAAGAATATTTTATTCTGTGTCATTGCAATAATTATAATACCCTTAATGCTATCACAATGCACCTCTCTAATTATGCTATGCTAGACTAGCACTAATTATACACACAATAACCATCTCAGAGCTCCTTCCACACTCAGTTTATCAGCAGCACTGCTGAATTTTCCCCTCTTCCTTCACACAAGCCCCTCTCCGAAGGAGGATCTTGCAGAGCTTACAGGGACAGTGTAATAAGTGGTGCTGGCAACAAGGAATCATTTGCTAGCTCAGCTCCAGTCCAGGGAAAGCCTCAGCTAACACCTGCAGCTTTTGTTTCTCACCTTTTTCTCGGCACTGGGGTCTTTCTTAGTGCCTTTAATGAAATCATTCTTCCCCTTCAGGTGTCGTTCGTACTCTGCAGGTGTCATGTCACCTTCCTCCATTAAGATGTGAGGCATGTGGGGCTCTGGAAAGGCAAAGAATTGAGTGAAGAACAGCCTTGGCTAAACTTTGCGTTTGGCAGAGATGCAGCCTGGGAAAACAGCAACATCTTTGAGCTTGGGGAGCACTGAATACCTTGAGAGAGTCTGGAATTACCTCCTAAGGAAGCCTAACCCTGACAATATTCACAAAACCAGCGCTAACCCAGCTACGGACGAGGATCCCAGGAAGGGGCAAGACCAGCAGGGAGGAAGCAGAGCCCACCTACCGCTGGGATGGATGAGGATCTCCACGGGTCTGTCGAAGGTGTGTTTGTTGGCCAGGGTGATCACGATGCTCCTGGCGGAGCGAGCCGAGGGGTCGGCGTCTGCTCGGATCTCATGGGTGGGGCTCTCGACGCCTGCCCAGGAAAACCAAGGTGCCGTTGGGGTTTGAGGGTTGGGAAGACCAGGGAGAAGAGATGACAGGGCGGCAGAGGACAGGAACCCGTGTTGGCATCAGCCCTGTGCTGGTAAATCCACCTCAGCAGAGCTAACTTGTCAAAATAGATCCCACACTGAGGGGCAGTGAAGGAGGAAGAGTGTGGATGTTGCCTTGAGGAGGTGATAGACCATCCCAGTGCAGCAGGATGGCACTGGTGTTCCTACCTGCCAGCAGGCACGGCCCCCGAATCTCCAGGTGGAAGCTGAACTCGTACTCGAAGGGGTTGGTGTCCTCACTCTCCAGCAGCTGAGCCAGGCAGAACCTGCTCCCTTGATCCGGGCTCCCTGATCCACAGTGCTGCTTGTCCCTGCCAGTGAGATGAGCCCAAATAAACCCTGTGAACAAGTTCTATCCCCCCAGGATAGAGGTTTGCCAGAGGAAGAGCTTGCAGCAGCTCTCCAGCCTCCCAGAGTGACAACAAAGTCCTCCTTGGCCAGACCTGCATCCCCCTGGATCAGTCCCAGCCAGAGCCCACCCATGGTTTTCCGTACGTTTGGAGCTGGTGGCTGGAAGGGCTGCTGGCATTCTCCAGGCTGGGCTGGGGGACCCTGGGGACACACACAGCTGGCAGAAGGACCCTCACAGCCCCACTGGGAGTAGTCTGCAGCTCAGAGGAGGTGCTGATGAAGATGGAGATGCTTTCCAGGGGAGGAATCATGCCCAGGTTAGCCACAAAAACAATCCTCTCCAGGTCCTCATCCATCAGGATCCTTCCTGCACAGAGACAGGACCACACCAGGAAGACATGGGGACACAACAGTGGAAAACATTCCCCCCATCTCTGGATCAAACACCCAAAGCAGCCCCCACTGCACACATCAGCATTGTCTTAAGAGCCCCAGCCTTCTGCATCACTCCTTTGGCTGCCCAGAAGCAGCAGTGCTTTCCAAAACAGATAAGACTGACATTTCTGGCAGGGACACAAGCACCACAACGACTCAGCCTTTCACAAGGAGCCCCCTCGATGCCACGGCATATGCCAGCCAGCCGCCCCCTGCCACCACCTCCCATTCCTCTTGCCATCCTTTTCTCCCCCATATTCCCTAAAACACCCTCCACCTCCTCACCTCTTCCACTGGGGAGGCTGCAGCTGTCCAAGTAGGTGTCATCTATCTTGGCTTTGTCTTTGATCTGCACCGTCACCACGCGCCGGGACACGGCCGCCTCGAAGCCCACGACGGCCGTGCCCTCATCCAAGGGGAACACAAAGAGACCTGCCAGCCAGGAGGGGCTTTAGCAACACCAGCTGCTTCCCTGGACCCACCAGCCAGCACCCTCTCGGCACTTCCCAGGGATTTTTCACACCTAAAAAATCGCAGTCTCGGACATAATACACTTGGTTGCTCTTCCTACCAGCATCTGAAGGTTTAAGGCATGCACAGAGACCCACCACTGCTACGTGCCTGGCTCTAAAGTTCCCTTCCCAAGCTTTACTCCTTGAAACTTGCCTTCCAAAGCCTGGGGGTCTGGGTTGTGGTAGGTGAGCAGGGCTGTCATCCCGAAGGCGTAGCCGCTGACACAAGATGTCACCTCTGACGCGGTGAGGGGCAGCGGGGAGAGGGTCGCCCAGTTAATCAGCCCTGGCATCTTCCCGGGGGTCTGTCGGTGATGGTGGGGAGCTGGAGAGAGGTGGAAAGGTGAGAGTGAATGAGAAGCACCAAGTGCCCAAAATGTTTGTGTGCCACTGTCACCTCATGTTGTTTTTTTTTAGCAATTCTGAGGACAGAAAGGGGAGTGACGCCGGAGAGGACGAGACCTGGGCTTGGTGGCTCCACTAAGGGGATGGGGACAGAGCAAGACCTTGGTGGGAACACACATGGCAAACCCATTTCCCATTTTCCCATATCCCTGCTGGCACAAGGGATCAAACCTGCCTGGCTGGAGACAAGTGGCTCCAGAGATCCACACTCGTGTATCTCCCCAGCTCTCACGCTGCTGGAGTCTGGGCAGAACAGATTAACATCCTTTTTTTATCCCTCTTCCTCCTCATTATCCATCCAAAATGACAACTTTCTCCAGGATAAGGCTAAGATCCTGAGAGTTTTCCTTTATCCTGTGGGAAGGAAGAGCAGGCAGGCAGAGCCAGGCATCCTCATCCTCGCTGCATTTCGGGGAGGTGCTGCCCCGCATCCACAGATCCTTCCTGCACAGGCTGACTCATCCCACGCTGTGCTCAGCCGAGACATTCAGATGCAAAGTGGCTCCTTCTGCCAATTACATTCCAACTCTTTTCCCCCCGAGCAGGTTTTCCTCTGTTCCAGCTCCTCTCCCCCAAGCCCGAGGGTTTTAAAGGAGACCTTTCAGGTGGCTTTCAGGACCACATCCCGCTCCCCCGGGGCATCGGGAGAAGTTGCTAGGCAGCAGTTCTCCCCGGCTGGCTCTGCAGTGCTTTGTGCAGTGATTTACAAGGCCCAGGAGGAGCCAGAAGCACTGAAATACATCAGTTTCTCATTTCCTACCAGTCCTGCGTTATTAAAAACCACCTTTATATGCAAATGCCACGGAAGACATGAGCAGCAGACATCAAGGCCACGAGCCCCACGAGCACTCGGGCAGGAAAACGGCGTTAAGAGAGGAAAAAGGGAGAGAGGTAGGGAGAGCAAGAAGGGCTGGCTGGGACGGGGGAGAGCAGCCAGGGAAACCGAGCAAAGAAAACAGCAGCAAGGATGGTGATGGAGGGCAGTAATCCCAAGGCACGCCTCTGAATCCCAGCCAACAACCTCTGCCATTCCCGATTTAATCCTCCCCTCCTGCCGCCCTCAAGTGCTGCTCACCCCAGGGGCTGCCCGGGGAGGTCAGGGGATGCATCCCTGGGGTGCATGAGGAGATGCAGGAGCACGTCCAGCTCGGCTGTTCCAACACAGGAGCCCTGGCCTGAGCCAGGGGAGCCCATTCCACACCGGGGTGCTCCAAGCCCTGCCAACAGGGATGTTGTAAAGTCAGGAGCTGTCAAGGCTCCACCTGCTACAGGGTCCCCTCTCTGCAGGACGTGGCAGAGGCCATCAGGACATCGGGAAGTGATTAAATGCCAGGTGGGGCACTTAAGGAGGGGGGGGGGATTACTTTGCCTTAGGGAAGAAAGAAAGGAGGAAATAACAAGGTGAAGATGCTCTCTGTCAGCTTGGCACAACAAGAATTCATTATGGGCTGCCTGAGGCGTGAATTTGGGCTCCAGGAGCTGTGATTTTAGCTCAGAAGCTCCCTTGGCTGCAGAGACTTAGGGCAGAGCTATGGTTGAGATCCAAGCCCCCTCACCTGTGGGAGACTGGGGACATGGCTCCCTTGGGAACCACTCTGCCAGCAGGGATTTCTGCATCACCTGGGCCAGGACAAGCACTAAGGGACCCTTGGTGGGATGCAGAGCCCTGTGCCATGTCCTGTATAAAGCCAACCAGGAGAGTTGCACCTTTCCCACAGATCCCAGGGGTCCAGAGGAGCCTGCAATTAGCCCTGCCTGCTGTGCCAGCCAAAAAAACCAGCCCTACAAGGACAAGGGAGGGCTTGGGGGGCTCTTCCCAGTGAAAACCCTGTGGATGGGGATGCGGCCAGCACAGCCATGGGGCTGCTCTGCACACATCGTGTCACCAACGCCATCAAGTGACGGCAGCATGGAAAAGGAGAGTGGGGAGGCTGGAGTGGGGGAAAGCAGTGGGAGAGCTGGCATCTCTCTCCTGTTTCCCCCAGGAGCCCATCACCAGCCCCCCAGCTGCTCCCCATCCTGCCTTTGCCACTCCAGGACCTGCACTCGGTCTCCACCCAGGTCCCAGGGCTGCACCTTCAGCACTCAGCTGGCAGGACGCTGCATCCCAAAAATTACCACCAGCATCACGGCAGCACAGGGTATCCTTGCACCCACCCAGTCCTCAGGGTGCCCTCTCACTGCCACCAAACGTGCCCTGGGGCAGCCATGGGGTCATCCCACCGACCTGGTCCCAACCCACGGCCTCACACAGCGTCTGGCATCCCAGGGAAAAAGGGAAACCACTGGTAAATACCTTCATCCCCCCCGAATACCCCAGACCTGTAATCTCATCAGCTGGGGAGTAGCTCAGGGCTGGGGACAGATATTGTCCCACGCTCCAGACCTGGCACACCACCGGGATGCTACTGCGTTTCCCTTTTTTTTTTTCCTTCTTTCCTTCCTTTGTAAACACTCTTTCCATGACAATCCACTGCTCTTCCTGGCCACAGAGGAGGGAGCGACGCAGTAACTAACGTGCTCCCCCCACTCCAGGCAATTCCCTCGGCCAATTCCCGCGCCCGCCTGACGGGGAAGGTGCTGATGCTGCTCCGACGTCTGCGGACGGTCCCGCTGACGTGCAGAGTGCGCAGGGCTGGGATCTGGAGCACGGGCTCCAGCCCCTCCACATGGCTGCAGGTCCCTGTCCCAGCAGTGCGAGGCTGGGGCTGAATTTTAAAGGATTGGGTTGGCAAATGCGTTCACGTGCCTGAAAAAGGGGGGGCGATGCCTGGAGCGCTGCTCAGAGCTGCCCTGGGTGTCTGCCTGTGTCTCTGAGCACTGATGTGCCCTCAAAAAAAATCTGTCTGAGCACGTGGAGTAAAGACAGAGGCAGAATAATGCTCCTCTGAGGTGTATTTTCATGTATTGAATAGAAAAACAGAGCAAACTGTGAGCACACAGCCTGGCTTCGGACAGGACCTGACTCCCAGTCGTGCGTTGGGGTCCCAGCAGTGCCACACCACGGGGTCTGTGGCACCTACAGCTGATAACAGGACAGGGACAGCCAAACCAGGAGCTGGAATAAAAGCCAACACAGCCACACCTAGCCCTGCTGCCTGAAGGGCAGATGTCCAGGGGCAGCCCCGGCTGCTTTAGCCCCCCAAGACATGAAGAGCCATGTGAAGCCCAGCCCTGGTGCCACACGTTGCGACAGATGCACTTTTGGGTTGCTGACTCGCTGCCCCGCCCTGCCCTAACCCCTGCCCGGCCCCAAACGGGTTCCCTTGGAGACCGCATCTCCAGGTCCGAGCCAGACCTGGGGCACATCCCCACTGCTCAGCGGGTGCCTGGTTTCCTCCAGCTGGATAAAATATTCCTTCCTCTTCTTCTGTCTCAAGCAACACTGACATCCAGTGGCTGGCCAGGATGACAACAGCCGGAGTGCCCTGTGGAGGTTTACGGGTGGACAGATCCGGACAAGGATGGTGACAAGGTGCCTGTTGCACCACAACCCTCCACCAGCATCCCTGGGCAATCCCCACGGGGAAGAGAATTCCCCCCTGTTTGCAATCCCGAGACAGGAGAAGCCCTGCACCTCCCAAACTTTCAGGGCTTTTAAGTAGAGTCACACTTGGGAATTTTCCCTGGTTTTCAAGGACAGCAGGGCTCAGGGAGAAGATGTGGGCATGCTGCTGAGGGACCCCTGACTTTACCCACCTGACCCACATCATCTGCAGGTCACGACTAAGACATACAGGACCCCTCCAGCTGCTTTCCCCCAAAGCAGGAGGCTCAAACCTGGCCAGGTAACTGGGATCAACCCCCAAAACATCTCCAGGAAGCACCAGGACAAATGGTGTTTTCAAAGCATACACAGCACTCTCCTGTCTGGAAGAGCTAGGGATCCAATGGCAGAGCTGTGGGAACTTCCCAGGAAAAGCTACAGGAGTTTTTCTCCCACCTCCAGTCTCCCCAAACCTCAAACTGCAAGCGGGGTATCACACCTGATGGGGAAAGCAGAAAAACATCCACTGCAGGCCCTGGAAGGATGACAACATGGCCCCCCACTGCCACAGAGGTGACAAAGGTTGCTGGGCAGAGACACACATCCCTTTGGGGTGTCCCCAAGGGCACCCCGAGGCCTTGGATATGGAGATTGGGGGAAGGTTGGGGAGCAGCTGCTCCTGCCAGCACCCAGTGAAAGCAGCTGGGTCCTCGTTCCCGGGGTGATGCAGTGCCAGGTTGGAACGTGACTGACAGCCCTGGCAGAGACAGATTTTGGGATCTGCCAGTCATACCCCTGGCAGATGTCTTGGGCCACCAGCCTGGCCCCAGAGCTGGGTCTCAAGGATGTGGATTCACGTCCCAAGCCCCTTTCTAGAGCTGTCAATCACTCATTTCTGACACAGGGTTTAGATAACCCCTGCCTTGCCAGGCTTGCAGCTGGGGGAAGATCTCTGAGCTGAACCAGAGGGGGGGTGTTAGCCCAGACAACCCTCTGCTGGGCTAAAATTGCCAAACTCCATAACTGGAATGCGTCTGGATCCAAGGAGACACGTAGGGCCCTCAGGAGCAGCACAGCCCTTCCCCATCCATCCCTGCCCTGCCATGCCCCAGCCAACGTGGCAGATACAAGCCAGGTCTTGCTGCTTTGACCCTTACTGTTGAGATCAGCCCCCCTCACCCTGCCAAGGTCAGTCCTCCTTCCCCAAACATTGTGTCCACAGCCAGGATATCCCACCTGGCTGCCCAGGAGAGCAAGAGCCTGTCACCTGCAGCATCACCCCCCCCAATCCATCCCTGTCCTCTGCCTGCAGGGAGATGGAGACAGTCACTACTGATGCCTGCACAATTTTGGGGAGGGAGGGGATGCTCCGGGACTCGCTATCCAGCTGGGAAAAGGCAAGGCTGGGAAGCAGCAGCTTTCAAAGTGTGGGCTTGTGCCTGCAGAAATATTATGACAGGGATCTCTTCAGTGAGCTGCTTTGTGCTGGGATCGTGCACAGCCTTGGGAAGTGACACACACACACACACAGACACACACACGCACCTCACACCCACCCCTGCGGAGCTAAAAAGGTGCAGGAGCAAACGGAGAGTAGCCACTGCTTTTCTTACCTTTCCTGGGAGAGAGGAGGAGGAGGAAGGGAATGGGGGGGTTGGAGCAACTTCACCCACTCTTCCAGCCCCTCTGCGGCCGGGCTGGGGGGGCAGGAGGGACAGGAGGAATCCTGAAGGCGACAGGCACGGCTGCGGAGCGCTTTTGTCTCTGGAAGACAGGGAGTGAGGGAGATGAGGAGAGAGGAAAAGGGAGGGAGAGGAGGGAGCGCCGGGGCTTGGGGTGGGGGAGCGCTGCACCACCAGCCACCTCGGCAACCGGTGGCATCACCCCCCCGGACCCTCCCCACCGGGTAGCGGGGCTGGGGGGACCAGGGGGGTCCAGGGCGGGTCTGGAGTGGGGGAGGAAGGGTCTTACCGAACGGGCTGCAGCAACATGTGCCCCGGCGGCGAGGAGCCGAGAGGGTGTCTGGCTCCCCAAGGGGGGCGGTTCTGGCTCCCCAGGGTGGCTTTCTCGCCCCCCCCCCACGGCCACCCCACACTGTCCGGAGCTGTCTGAGTGACCACTATCATCATCATCATCATCATCCAGTGGAGCCATTTGTTTTGCCAGGGAGGTAACCATGACAATCCCCCTAAACACCCCGCCGGCTTCCCCTCCCCTCGCTCCCCTCCTGCGCCCGGGGAGGGAAGGGGCGAGGGACGAAGCCCACCTGGGTGGAAGAGATGCCCCCGAGCTGGGCAGGCTGGTGGAGAAAAGGGGCTGCAAAAGCCTTTTGCCCACCCCCATGATTTGCCTCCCCAGGGTGAGATTTTGCACAGCTGCTGCTCGAAGGGGGAGAATCCTTTGCATTCATTTCTGTCCTCCCTTTCCTCTTTTATGGGAAAGAAAGCACCCTAAAGCCCCCCCAAATCAGGGTGCATCATCCCTGACCAGCCTTGTCTGCAGCCCTAGGCCAGATCTCTCTGCCCCCCTTGCTGTTGTCCCCATTCCCATCTCAGCTCATCCACACTGTCATCCCTGGGAACACCCCAAAGCCCCTCACTGCAGCCCCCCACCCCCGGGGGTCTAAAGGGGACCCTCCCTAAAGGCAGAGGGGAGTGATGCTGTAACAGAGGGATGTCCTTGGTGGGGTACAGTCCCTGTCCTGAGCAACTTACACTTAAATGCAGGAAAAACAACTTGTAGGTGAATGGGGGAAACTGAGGCAGCAGGATTTGGGCACTGTCCCAAAGCAGAGCTGGACACCAAGCACACAGAGGGGTAAAGCTCCTCCTTCTCCACCTGGTCTCCAAGGACACATCCATGTCATAGGACCAGGATCACCATGCATCCATAAAGAATCCCAAGAAGGATGTGCTTTAGGGGAAATACAAGGAACTCTACAAGCAAATGCCTACCCAAGAGCTTTTTCCCTATCTGACTTCAGCCCTGAAGCTCCAGAATTTATGGCTCTTCCCAGACAGATGAGTCAGCCAAGGAGAAGCCTGTGTCCCGTGTTCCCAGCACCTGTAAATGTTTGTTTACCATGGCTTGTGGCTTCCAGGAAGAAAATAACATATGCCAGGAGAAAGCCTGGGATTCAAACCAAGAAATCTGGTGGCTGCAGGGTATTTATTTAGAAAATAAAGTAGGATCTGACATGGAGGATGAGGCAGGTGGGAGACCTTGGGAGAACAGACACAGAGTTGGTTTAGGGGTAATTAATATTTAGTGCTGCATCACCAAAGGCATCAATGTGATGTTCAAAAGTGCTGCCACATCCCAAAACAGCTCACAGAGGCCTTCAGCTGGTGTTTATTCCTCCTCATCTTGTCCAGGTCAGCTGTGCCACCATGGATGGGGGCCACCTCCTCCCAGGGAGCAGCAGCTGAAGAATTAGGTGGGCACAACTGAGACAAAACTGGGTAGGAGGCAAGCTAAAACCAGAATTTGAGCTGACCAGAAGTGCCATCTCCAAGCTTGTGGCTTCCCCCTTTCCCCCAGACCCTTTCTGTCGTGGCCCCTTTTGTCTGGGAGAAATCTTCATCCATATTCAATTTTAGAGTCAAGGAATGATGCTGGGAGCAGCGGGAGGGAACTGGGAGCACTGGGGGGAGTCAAAGAGTGATACTGGGAGCAGAGAGAGGGAACTATGAGCTCTGGGAGAGAACTGGGAATACAGGGGAGAGCCAAGGAGTGATACTGGAAGCAGTGGGAGGGAACTGGGAGTACTGAGAGGAGTCAAGGAATGATACTGGAAGCAGTGGGAGGGAACTGGGAGTACTGAGAGGAGTCAAGGAATGATACTGGAAGCAGTGGGAGGGAACTGGGAGTACTGAGAGGAGTCAAGGAATGATACTGGGAGCAGTGGGAGGGAACTGCGAGCAGTGGGGGGAGTCAAGGAGTGATACTGGGAGGGAACTGGGAGCACTGGGTGGAGTCACCTCTCACCTGGGGCAGCCCCAGGTGTGAACAATGAGGGTGATAAGGGGGTGGGGCAGCCCCAGGTGTGGCCAGTGAGGATGAGGATTGCCCCTTGATTCTGGTGCCAGTTAAGGGTTTCAAATGGAAATGGCCTATGGAAGTTTCTTCTCAGGTGGATGTTGTGTCCTCTACTCTCACAGACAGCCTTTCAGAATCTGCTGCCTCTAGGAAACAGTCCTAGAAAAAAATGACGGTTCTGGGCATCACATCTCCCATACAGCCCTAAACTGCACAACACACATTGATATTATGCTTTGTTTTTTCAGCTGCGTGCACCCTTTGCATTTTTCCTCTTGCTGAGCCCAGCTCCATAACCTTAATCTGAAAACAAAACCGGGAAAAAACTGTTAATTGGCTTCACAGTCACCTCGAAGGATATCAACACCATGTGCCCTGGGGCTACAAGCTTTCCTTTCAAACTGTGGGTACTCTCACGTTCTTTCACTCTTGCAGAGATCCTGTACTTAAACTGCTCAAGTGTAGATATTGGTCACAAAAGGTGCCTGCTCAGCAGGCTGTTACTGTCTCCACATTTAACCTGCCTCCTTTGACAAAAAGGAACAGAAAGTCAGCTCTGGCCTTCGCTTTGCTTTTGCAGCTTGTAAACTGCACGACAGGCACGGGGCTGTGTGCCCAGCTCTGTGTCCCCTCACACACCTTCTGCCTCACAGTTACAAAACTAAAACCGTCCAGCAGCTGGTCCCCCAGAAAAGGCTCTAGAGGAAAAAGCCAGTGCTGGGATTCACTCCTCTTTTGAAGGCGAGAAACTGCAGAGCCAACAAGGAGACGATTCGCCTTCCTTCCCACGTGTAATGCAGGATCACGTTCTTTCACCCTCGAGGAGCCAGTATCCAAAATTCAACCAGTATCCAAAATTCAACCCCTGCGCTATAACTAATGGTCCCAGCACAAAAAGCGCTTGGCTTTCACCGCTCATCAAACCACCACGCGATGGCGGTGTGGACTTGCGAAAGTCAATGTCCCAGGGCTAAACCAGCTAAACTAGCCAAGTCCAAAACCTCACCGCCCTCAAATAAACCGTGTCGGGACCGAAAGGTTTGGCTGACCTTCCACGTGCAAACTCTCGTTTGCGCCGCGCTCGAGGGGCAACACGAGCTCCTTCCCAAGGATGTACTGGTAAATTTTTTTCCCCCTCTCTCAGAATCCAGCTACGGAATTGAGAAAACATCCGGCAAAAACAGAGCTCTCAAAAGTGCCAGGCGAGGAAGCTGTTGCTGGCTCCACCTTCAGCCGCACCCGCTGAACTGCAGCACACACCCCGGAATCTGCTCCTTCGGCTCTCTGTACCATCGTAATCCTTCAGCCTCACGGAGTCAGGATCTAAAACTGAACCCCACCACCAGCTGCTCAGACACTAAATGGACTAGGAGAAAAAGCTCAACAGCTTGGCTTTTACATTCCCACTCTGGAGGTTCAGCAGCTGTAACTGATAGCGCTGTATACCAGGAAAAGCACTTCAACTCACTAGGACACTCTCTAAACTGCCCGGTGTGAGAATCCAAAAGTGATTTCCCTGCCAAAGAGAGGAATGAAGACCCTATCTCAGCAGAAATGTGATCCCCTCCCTCCAAAACAGAAAATATCCAGGGATTGTTCCTATACAGAAGTGCCAGAACCCTGGGCATTAACTCCCCAAAGCATCTGCACACCCACACTGGGGAGAGCTGCTTACCTTGCCCACAGTAAACAGACTGCCAAACGTTGCAGAAGACCACCTAAAAAACTGAAAATGCTGGGAGGTTGCTCCCACACCAAAGGTGCCAGATAGAAAAACTGCTGCTGTCCCTTTCATCCCCTGGGCACCCAATTCTTTGCAGCACAAGCCCCAGGACTGTGTGTTTTTATGAAGAGCGCTGTGATCCCTTTGCAGAAGGTTAACTCCAAAATTTGGATCCCCACTCGATCGTCGCAGTCGTCGGGGGATTGCTCCCACACAAAATGTCCCAGGACAGAAAGCTGCTCCTGGCTGCTGCAGCCTCTGATCTGCACCTGAGGCACTGGGGTTACCTGCCTTCCTCCCCGTGTAAAGGCACTGGGACACACTTTCAGGAGTCCAGACCCAAAAGTCAGACACCATCTCCAATATTGCCAACACCCAAGAATTGCTCCTACACAAAGGGGGCTGTCCAGGAGAGATCTGTCTTGCTGCTGTTTAGCTCCCCATGGTACCACAAACAGTGGGACTACATCCTTTGCTTCCCAAGGAAAGACACTCTAGTGATTCACTTCCTGAACCCCACCCTAGAAATTTGGAGCCAATCCTCAAAAACTGTATACACCTTGGATTTTCTATACCAGAGGTACCAGAACAGAAAGCTGGGGCTGGTCTTTATGTCCCCTGGGTAGCCCATCCTCTGCACCTGAAACTGGGCCCAGCTGTTTTCCTTCCTTTCTACACCTCCCTTGCATTACCTTACGTATCACCTTTACTTAACTGCCCCTTTCTTGCCTGGCCTTTCCTTGCTTTACCTGCCCTTGTTTGACTTCCATTGCCTTGCCTACCCCTCCCCTGCCTTGCCTAACTCTTCCTGGCCATCCTTTGCCTTGCCTTGCCTCTCTCTGCCCATCTCTCCATTCCTTGCATTGCCTTCCATACCCATCCTCTGCCTTGACTTGCCTACCCCTCCCTATTCTTGCCTGGCCTATTTTCCAGGTGTCACTGTTAAGAAGGGAAAGTGTGGGGAGGAGTGCTCTTGGCTTGGCCAGAATAAATATTAATGTCCAAAAAAGTCATGAGAACGGCTATGGGGCTTGGACATAAGGTTTAGGGGAACAGGGAGGGGTTTTCTGGGGCTGGAAATAAGTGTGTGTGTGGGGTTAGGCTGTGTTTTAAGGGAACAGAGATGGATTTCAGCAGGGCTGGGGATGGTTTATGTTGGGCTGGAACTTGGGAGGTGGGGATGGATATTGTGGGGTTCGGAGGGGTTTTGGGAGACTAGGGAGAGGTTTTGGGGGGCTTGGATGGGTTTGGGGGACAAGGGATTGGGTTTGGAGGACTGGAAAATGGTTTTGGGGGACTGCATATGGGTCATGGGGGACTTGGATGGGTTTCAGAGGACCAGGGAAAGGGTTTAGGATTTCAGGGGGCTGGGCTGGGTTGGGGGGGGTGCTTGGATCCATTTTGGGGGGACCAGGGATGTGGTTTTGGGTTTGTGGGTGGATTTTGGGAGAGCAGGGCTGGATTCGGGGTGTCCAGTGCTGGGTTTCAGGGGGCTCCTCCACCCAGGCTGCTTCTGCTGTGACATCACCAACAGAAGGTGCTGTCATGGCAGTGCTGGAACCCACAGTGTCTTGAGACCAGGTTGGGACAGTTGAGTGTCCCCAGTCCCCGCTGGGCACTGAATGGTAGGATCCTGAGCCCCTGGTGAGGAGCTGACCCACCATGGTGACACTGGTGGTAGGTGCCGAGTGCTACGACCTCGTGGCCACGGTCGGGAAGGGGACCTTTGGGCAGGTGACCCAGGGCCAGCGCAGGAGCACAGGGGAGATGGTGGCCATCAAGATCCTGAGGAACCATGATTACAACGGCCAAACAGTGAGGAACGAGCTGAGGCTGCTGCAGGCCTTGCGGGAGGGGGACGCGGAAGAGTCGCACGTCGTCCGTTTCCTCGAGTCCTTCAGCGACACGGTCTGGACCTACCTGGTCTTCGAGCTGCTGCAGCAAAACCTCTTTGATTTCCAAAAGCAGAACAACTTCTCACCGCTGCCTGTCCGGCACATCCGAACCATCACGGCACAGGTGCTGGCGGCGCTGGTCAAGCTGAAGGAGCTCTCCATCATCCACGCTGACCTCAAGCCGGAGAACATCATGCTGGTGGACCACTTGCGCTACCCCTTCCGCGTCAAGCTCATTGACTTCGGCTCGGCTATCCTCCTCCCCGAGGTCTACCGTGTCCAGAAGCCCTACATCCAAACCCGCTTCTACCGGGCACCGGAGATCTTGCTGGGGTTGCCCTTCTGCGAGAAGGTGGATGTCTGGTCTTTGGGCTGCGTGATGGCCGAGCTTCACTTGGGTTGGCCGCTCTACCCCGGCAACAACGAGTACGACCAGGTGCGCTACATCTGCTCCACCTTGGGACTGCCCCGGGCCGAGCTGCTCTGCGCTGCCCAGAAGACGCAGTCCTTCTTCCGACAGGTCCCATGTTCTGTCGGTACCTGGCAGCTCAAACCACCGGGGAGGGTGATGGCAAAGCCAATGGAGAGGAGGGTGCATGTCTTTTCCTCGCTGGATCAGTTAGCGGCAGTGAACCTCTGCCTGGTGTCTGATCCCGACCAGGAGGAGCTGGCCAAGCGCTGTGACCTGTATGCGATGGTGGAGCTGGTGAAGAGGATGCTCACCTGGGACTCGCGCGAGCGGATCTCACCCAGCGCTGCCCTCCACCATCCCTTTATCTCCATGCAGGAGGTGAAGTCCCGCTTCGAGGCCACCCACTACTACCAGCTCAGCCAGGAGGACCTGAGGGCATCCCGTAAGGATTCTAGCAGAGTCGAGATCTGCCCTGGCATGGAGAAAGGCGCCTTCATCCCCACTGGCCAGGGTGGCTTCCAGAAGGCCATTGCCCAGACGGGTGGGCTCAGCCAGGCTGAGCTGGCTGGGGACACCAGCAGCAAGAACCAGCACAACATCTGCCAAGCCCCCATCCCCACGCACTACAGCAGCCAGTGCCACCAGCATCACTGGTGTCCCAAGACGGAGCCCACCAGCGGTCACTTGACTGTGCTGGGGTGTCCCAGCAGGATGGAGCGGCACGGCCACTGCAACGGCCCGGTCGTCGGTGGCATCGCGGAGCAGAACCTGCGTGAAAGACGGTACAGCTCATCCCGTGCCAAGGTACAGGCACAGGGAGGGGGCTCCTGGGCACAGGCACTCTGGGACAATGGATGCTTGGGATCCCTTGGGTGCTTGGGGTGCCTGGTGCCCCACGTCCCCTGGTGCCGCACGTCACGGGTGTTCAGGGTCCCTGGTGCCCAAGGTCCCCACAGAGGAGGAGGTAACACTCACCCCCTTCCCATGCTTTGCCCCCCCTGCAGAGAGCTCTGGTGATGCGGCGTGACCCCTGGAAGCCTTCAGGGACATGGAGAACAGGCTCCGGGATGACGACACAGTGTCCGGCACGCTTCTACTGCCACAGAGCTGGTGACATCCTCAGCACCACCGAGCCCCCAAGGCAACCCTGGCACACACCCCGGCAGCCCAGAGCTTGCAGGAGATCTTCCTCGTCCTCATCCCCAGGCAACCCGGCCACCGAAACCCAGCACCTTGCTGGTGGAGACCACGGCCAGGGCTGCACCAGGACACACTGTGCCGGATGCTCCCGGCTCTGTTTCTCCCACTGATCCCCCAATAAATGGTTTTGCCAAAACCCGAGCATTTCAGCTGATTCTTTGCAGGGGAGGTTTGGCAGGGCCCAGAAGTGACCCCAGGATTCCAGGCACCTCAGCACAGGGGGGATGGTCACTGTCCTGGTCCCACTGGCCACTCTGTGGCTGGTACAAGCCAGATGCCATTGGCCTCCTTACCCATCTGGGCACACCTGATCTCATGTTCAGCTGGCGTGTGCCCAAATGGGCAGGCAGAGGAGCGGGCAGGGCTCCCTGGCCGGACCAGCACCACGGGCTGCGGACAGAGCGTGGTCCTGGGGGTGAGTGCTCTGCTCTGGAGACCCCAAGCCGCCCCTATGGGATGGGGACCGGACACCCCCGGACACTCCAGAGACCCTGGACATCCCGGACACCCTGGACATCCCGAACATCTCAGACATCCTGAACAGCCTGGACATCCCGGGACACCCTGGACACGGCCCGGACACCGTCCAGACACCTTGGACAGCCCTGGACACCCCGGACACTGCCCGGGCATCCCGGACACCCTGGACACGGCCCGGACACCGTCCAGACACTCTGGACACCCCAGACACTGCCCGGGCATCCCGGACACCCTGGACACGGCCCGGACACCGTCCAGACACCTTGGACAGCCCTGGACACCCCGGACACTGCCTGGGCATCCCGGACACCCTGGACACGGCCCGGTCACCGTCCAGACACTCTGGACACCCCGGACACTGCCCGGGCATCCCAGACACCCTGGTCACGGCCCGGACATCGTCCAGACACCCTGGACAACCCTGGACACCCCGGACACTGCCCGGGCATCCCGGATACCCTAGGCATCCCAGGCATCCCGGACATCCCGGATACGGCCCCGGCCCCTCCCGCTCCCCGCCCACCCCGTCCCGCCCCCCTGCCCGTCGATTCCGCTTCCACCGCCTGTTCCCCTTCCTGCGGAGGCGGCCGCGATGTCGGCGCTGGCGGCGAACCCCAACAACCCGGTGGTTTTCTTCGATGTCACCATCGGCGGGCAGGTGGGGGGACTGCGGGGGCAGGCGGGGGTGTCGGGAGGCGGGGGTGTACCGGGGGCCCCGGAGGCTCACCTGGCCCCTCTGTTCCACCAGGAGGTCGGCCGCATGAAGATCGAGCTGTTCGCCGATGTTGTACCCAAAACGGCGGAGAACTTCAGGTGAGGAGCAAATGCCCGTTCCTGCGGCGCAGCCCGGGCCGGGGCTGCGAAGGCTTTTCGGTGCAGGAATGTTTTTTTGGTGGCGGAGTGATTACCTGCCCTCCCTCCCCGACCTGATGCACCTGCTCTGCGTCTCTCTCTTTACCAGAGATGCTGTGCGGTGTCCTGGTCCCCCAGGGGAGCCCATCTGACTGCAAGGGGAAGGATTCCAGTCCCCCCTTCCTCTGCGGAGCCTCTGATGTGCCCGGTGCACGTAGAACGGGCAGTGCCTTGTGCCATGGTGGAGGTCTCCTGGCCACCCAGTTCTCCTGCAGTCAACTAAGGGATTCCAACTGTTTGGAATCCCATTTCCATCAGAGAGATGGACGTACCCTGTTCTCTGTCAAGCACGGTGCCTGCCCCACATTCACCATCTATTACAACCTCGGTGTTAAATCTCTGACCTCCTCACCAGAGAGGGCACAGAATATGTTTTGAAAAGGCAGTGGAGAGGAGCAGCCAGTTCCTGTTTTACTGGGGACATCCCTGATGCAGTAAGGAAGGTCCTGTGTGCCAGTCGGTGCAGCCCTCGGTGCCCTCAGAGTTCACATGTGCCTGACACTCTGCTCTCTTTTTTGTTTTCCAGGCAGTTTTGTACAGGTGAATTCAGGTAAGTGGGTTCTAGTGTCCTTTTAAGTGGCCCACTGGAGAAACAGGGCCTGGCTGAGGTGGAAGAGGGGCTCGCCTGGAAGTTTTGCGTGTTGTACCAGTACGAAACGAAAGAGTTACAGAAATCTGCTCTGAGGAAATTGTGAGGGGCTCTGTGAGTCACGGAGGTGGCAGGTTTTCCCTTTTGGATGTGACTTTTCATGACCAGGTGGCTCTAAAAAGCCCTATCTGCAAAACCCACCTGCTCGTGCTGCACACTGCAGTGGGATCCTGTGAAGATGATGGTGTGGGTGGTGCAGGGTACCAAGTCATTTCTTGTGCAGAGCCCCTTTGAGGCTTCCTTTTGCCTCCAACAGCAGCAGCTGAGAGGCTGCAGCTCTTGATTGTATTTCAAGGCAGCTGCTAATGTATGGGGCAACCTTTGGGACTCTGAATTCTTGGGGGGGTTTTGTGTTTGGATATCTAGTAAGTTGAAAGGGTTTTCCTTTTTACTTCCTTACAGGAAAGATGGTGTCCCTATAGGTTATAAAGGAAGCACTTTCCACAGGTAATTCACCTACTTTTTAGGCACTAAATAGCATCCTGAGCCAGATGGGGTTTTGGGACCTGCCTCGAGGCGTTAGTGGGTCATGGCTAGTGTCATCCTCCTGTGGCTTTGGGGGATCTGGGGGTGCTGTCAGGGGTGTATGCTGGGGTCACTGGGAGGAGTCCCCTGTTCCTGGTGTGCTACATCAGAGATCACTGTCTGGCATCTGTCACCCAATCACTGTCCCTGGTCAAACAGCAATGGGTCCCAAATGGCCTGATATCAGCCACTGATTTGTTGCAGATTTCGGGCTGCAGCACTCACAGACTGTTAACTTCTGTTGCACAGCGAGGCAGAACTCCTTTTTACCTTACACTGAGCTTCCTGAGGCCTTTGTCTGCTGAGAACTAAGTGCTGTTTTACTTCTTTAGGGTAATAAAGGATTTCATGATCCAAGGAGGTGACTTCGTAAATGTATGTACTCCTGCATCCCTTTTGTCCTTTTGTCCTCTCCCAAACAACAAAGCCTTGGATTTTTATTAGCTTTGTAGGGAGACCCTAAGTACAGAACCAAGTGCCTAGTACAAGAGGTCTTTTGAACCAAAACTAACTTTTTGTTACTCAATTGTCTCGAAATAGAAAAGGGTTTGTGCCCACAGTGGTGGTTGTGTCTGGCTTGGGTATAAGCAGAGTACAGGAGGAAGGCTAAAGGGCCACAGGATCTCTTTGCTGTCCTGGGACCCAGTAAAATTACTTAATTTCTGAAAGTGTTTCAAAATATGAGGGGACTGATAAAGACTTTTTTAATATATAAAACTTGGTTGTATGAACGTCACTGAGAGAACAGTGGGTGGCTCAGCCACACCAGACTCTGAGGTAGCTGCTAATTGTGACACTGCTCAGACGTCCCAGTGGGCTTTATTACTTCCCCTGCAGCTCAACAAGCTTCACAGACTGCTCCAGTATTTGGTATTTATACAGTATGTTTATTACAAAGCCATTTGGGGAGCAAGCACAGTCACACTGACCCCCGAGACATGGTGTAAGCTCCTATCTCAGAGCCAACAGTTCAAGTAAGCCACAAAGAACGGGAGGAAAAGAAGCAAGAGCTGGGCAGGAGAGCAAAAGATGTGGTGGTGCACGTGGTGTATTACTGGCATTTTTTGTTAACTGTTAAGTTTGGCCTAATAAAGATCAGGTGTGTTAAGCAGAAAGGCAAGAAAGGGAGAGGGGTTGTAGCAAGGAAGAAGAAATGGGGCTGAAGCGACACAGAAAGAGAAAATCAACAGATAAATGGAATTAACTGTCAGAATAGTAAATTTAAGTGATCGTGCCAGAGATACCTCTACAGCTTTCCCTGGAGCACTCCTCACTGCAGCATTTTTAAGGCCATTCTGTTGAAGGGTCCCTGCTCAGTCCTTTGGCATCACACAGGAGTGTTCTGAACTTGTGGGCTGTCAGAACTCACAACCTGCAGCAGTCGCAGCCCACGCTGCTTTCATTTATACGTGTCTTGAGATCTGAGTGCTAGGGCTTATAGTTAAGTACAAGAAGTTTGGACTTGGTGGAAAGAACAGCAAAAACTAGAAAATCTATGTTTTAGAAACTGCAGAACAGGGAGGTTGCTTCCCTGTTTCCAGTAAAGTCACAGAAAATAAGGTGAAATACGTAAACCCACCTTGAGCTGACTTTTTCCATGCAACCACTTCTGCTTTCCTTGACATACCAGCCTATACTTCTGTGCCCCCTCCCTTTTCCTTGGGAAGTCCAAGTGGGTCTGTACCAAGCAATCTGTAGCCTCCACCTCACTCTGGGAGGCTTGGACTTAACACTTACCACCCCCATGGGTTTTTGCCAATGATGAACTGTGTAATTAGAAACCAGTTGCTGTTCCTGTTCAGAAATGAGACACTGACTGTGTTCACTGCTGGTGTATATAAATGGCAGTACAGCATCCACTTTGGGCTGAGTTTGACCCCTTCCTCTTGCCTGGGGTTTTTAAATTTAATTTTTAAATCGAATTGTTCTGCAGCAGTTGCTACAGAACCAATACTGTGGCTGACTGGGCACTTCTCTCGTGCAGGGAGATGGCACTGGAGTAGCCAGTATATACAGGGGTCCTTTTGCAGATGAAAACTTCAAGCTGAAACACTCTGCTCCTGGCCTGCTCTCTATGGTGAGTGTGAAATAATGACATTACAGACTGAAAAGCTTTTGGTACTTTCTCTGTGCCTAAGTGTATATGTTATTTGCTGAGCAGCAGAAATCTCCACCATTGGGTACGAGGTCTGGAAGACCTGCTTTGTAACTACTAGTCAGAAGGCTACTCATGGGTTAATATCTTGAGTAACTCAGTAATCCTGATCCTGCATCATCCTTTCTTTGTTGTGTGTTGGAGCTCTGGGACAGGCTTGGCTTGATCAGCTTTCAGAAGAGCTTGATTCTTACAGTTTTCTTACAGTGGTGAGTGGTGGTGTTTTCTTCTTCCCTAACACTGTTATCAAACGCTGACCTGGCAAGGATGAAACAGAGATATTTGGGAGTTCCAAAGCCACAGCAGTGTTACTATGGTATCTTTCATAACAGACCTTCCTGTTCAACAGAGTAAAGAAACTGCAGCCATTGCATGTTGTCTGGTAGGAACAATACCCTGACTTTTGGAAGAGGAAGCAAATGGAGCCAGTCCTTCAGTGTTCCTACCCACAGCTGCTTCTTCTCCAGCTCTTTCAGCCTCTGTGACCTTAGAAATGCTTCGGGCATTCATCATTTGGATTAGTTCTTCACCCAGTTCAAAACATGACCCAAAAAGTGGTGTCATGGCACAGCTAAGCAGCCGGTGTGCTGTGGGGTGGGGGAAGGAGTCCACTCCAGTATTGCCAGCTTTGTGTTAAAGTGGCCTGGCTCTGCAGTCGTTTTGCTGGATCAAAGCATGGATGCCAGGAACCATGGATCCCAGCTGGATTCTTCTGAAGCTGGCTAGCAATAACTAAAAAAGCCGAAGTGAGCCTGTCCTCTGCAGTCCTGCAGCTGCAAAACTTGCCCAGTTCACTTGTCAGCACAGAAATATGCTTTAGTAGCTCCTGGTTGTCAGCACTGCAAATGGACTTCAGTGTTGCAGAGATGTTTTCTTAACAGAGTGCAAGTGCTCTGGGTGTTACACTCAGGTGTGAACTGAATTTCACATCTGCATTCCACTTTTCCTGGGAGCCCTGTGCCAATACGATCATTACCTTTCTCATCCTGATCATTGGAACAGACACCTTTGTTTTTTATTTTTATTCTGAGGAAACCTCCCAAATAGCAGAAATCAGCTGCTTTTGTTGTGTTTTTTTTCTCCTGGTTCCTGGCTTTCAGTTTTCCTCGGGACAATACTGCAGCCAATAAGCACTTGTCATCAAAAAGTCCAGCCTTTTTTCAGGAGTGTGCTCTAGAGCCTGGACTTCAGCACAGGCTTGTGCTGAATATGCCTTTGTAGAAATATAATAAAAAGTTGCTGACGTGGCTCTTGCACACACTGGCATGACCAGATGTGTGTTTTGCTTCCTTTGGTTTGTGTAGCAGAAAGCTAAAAATAAGCTGGTCTAGAGCAACAGCTCGCTCTTATGTGAGATGTGTCTGCCTTCAGTTTTGACCAGTCTGAAATTGTAGATTTGTCATGTTTTGCCATTCTCAACCCCCAGGCAAACAGTGGCCCAAGTACCAACGGCTGCCAGTTCTTCATCACGTGTTCCAAGTGTGACTGGCTGGATGGGAAGCATGTTGTGTTTGGTGAGTACCTGCAGCGGAGTTCTGGAGTGCCAGCTCACGGGCATCCCTGTGGGGCAGCTGTTAAAATAAACTATATAGAGAATTGTGGAATCTCCTCAGCTGGGAGGGACCCACAAGCATCATTGTGTCCCACTTCTGGGCCTGCACAGGACACCCCAGCCATTTCACTCTGTCCCTGAGAGCGTTGTCCAAACACTCCTGGAGCTCTGGCAGCCCTGGGGCCGTGAGCACTGCCCTGGGGAGAGTCTGTTCAGTGCCAACCACCCTCTGAGTATGAACTGCTCATTCTTCCCTTCTTGCTTGTGCTAGTGCTTGCTTGTGCAGCCTGATACTGTGATGGATCATTGTTGAAATGAATCATTTTTTTCCCAGGTTAGCTTTAATCCAGATCAGTTCTGTGATTGTGTTGCTACACAAATCCTTGTGCCAGTGCAGGCAGCACAGATTAGTCAAGGGATCCCTTTTTTTTCCACTGTCAGAGAGGACTGAGCTTTCAGCAGAGTTTTTTGGACAGTAATTCTGTGAAACCACATCTGCTAAATTGCATTTACTGCTGCTTGAGCTGTAGGAATTCCAGGCCAGCCTTAAGCTGATGTCCTACTTACTGCTCCCCCTAATTCTTAAGTACCACTGATGTTGCTCATTGCCAGGTTTGCATCATTACAGGGGTTGTGTTGCTAGAGAGGTAGTTTGTGCTGGTGGCAGTAGGTCTCAAACCCCAGATTTCTACACAGACCACCCCTGCCATGGGAAAAGGCACCTAATCTGTGCTGAATGTGGAAAGTGTTTGAAGAGGGATTGTTTCCTTTATCGGTTTAGAGACCAGTAACAGACTCTGAAGTGCCCAATAGCTACACACTGCACAAGGCTTTTCAGGAAGGACAAAAATGCACGTATCTGTGATGGGTGGGGGGAGCCAAGGTAAGAACTGTCCATACTGAAGTGGATAAATTTTCTCATTCTAGGTAAAATTGTCGATGGGCTGTTGGTCATGAGAAAAATTGAAGTAAGTTTGCACTTGCCTGTTTCTCCGCGAATTGGAAAGTGATGTACAGGATTAACAAGAGTTGCCCTGTTCTTTCCCGCTGTCTGTTTACAGGACACCAGGGAATACCAGTGTTGATAACTGGTATTATCAGTTGTCATCGTTGTAACGTAGCAGGAAATCTGGGGAAGCACAGGCTGTGTGGGTTGGCTTTGGAAATGCTGGTGTCCCGTGGCTCCGACAGCCTCGGAGCGGAAATGGCGTTCTTGGGGCTTTATTTGCTTTGCGTTTGTTCAGGAAGCTGAACTAAAAAGTTGTTCCATCAGCAGCTCAGACGAGAGTGTGAAACGTCTCACTTCTGTGCCATGGCCTGGGATTATTCAGTGGGTGCAAAATCATCAGTTCTGCTGATCCGTGATCAGCGTGTTTAATAAGAAAAAATTAAACTAATCTCCTGGTGGGCTTCCAGGAGCTGAAGATAAGCTCGGTCGGGGTGGTGGTTGCTGCCAGTGTCGTGTGTGGTGTCACGGCAGGATAATGAGCAGATTTAACGAACAGCAGTGAGTTCTTTGAGACACTGACTCCACGGCACGCACGTGGGATAACGTGCATGAGAGCCTCTAATCCAAAAAGCGGGGCAAGCACGGAGCTGTTGGGTATTGGAAGGAGCTGTACAGCATGGAGTAGCCTGTGTGCTGCTGGCCCTCTTGGCCAGAAGCATTGCTGGAGGGTTGTGGTGAGCCTGCTTTGGGCGTCGCTGTAGTGAGAGCAAAGTAGAGGAAATTTGAGGCTCAAGGAAGAGCAGCTGAGTCCAGCATATTGAGGGGTTCAGAATGAGGGTGGCTGTGTCACTGTCCCTTCCCTTTCTGTATGAATACAAGTTTGTTTTGCTTGTGGCAGCTGTTTTTAGTAACTGTGAAAGATTTAAGCCAGAGCAGCCTCAAGTGACATGATGCCTGCTGCATTTCATGAGGGGCTCTCCAGTTTTTGCTCTGTTCCTTCCCTCCCATTCAGAGGACCAGCCTCTGGTCTGTGTCCCAAACCTCTGCACACAGAGAGAACTCACCAGCTTATGGCTGGGCCCGTTGCCAAAATACATAACGGTGCTTCTTTGTTCCTCAGAATTCCCTGTTTCCCGTGTTACACAAACATCTCTTAGCCAGTCTTCCAGGACATGTCACTGGCTGGGTCTGCTGTGCTTTTGTAAGGTTTAATGTTCTGTATTTGTTTGTCCCCAGAACGTGCCTACGGGTCCCAATAACAAACCCAAGCTGCCAGTTGTGATCTCTCAGTGCGGGGAAATGTGAAGAGCAATGCAAGAGCAATGTGGTAAGTCTGAGTCTTCCCAGGGACAGTGCCATGAACCCTGGGCTGCTCTGCTCCTTTACAAACACCAGAGGCAGCACAGCAGATTTTACACAGATTTTACACAGATTTTACAGCTGCAGTCGGGGGGAAGGTGGGGTTGTGGGAGCTTTTCCTTGGATGGAGTTAGACTGCCTTGAGGCCTCAGCTTTAGGAAGTGAATGAAAGGCAACTGCAGCAGGAATCCAGCTGGCATTAGCTGGGCTGGCATTACCAGGCAGTCTGGGAGGGGGGGAGGCCTCACTTTGACCTGCAGGTTGGAGAACTCTCCAACTACTGCAAGAAGCAAAGTATCCATGGGTGGGGCAGGCAGGGATCAAGAAAAGGAGAGGAGAAAGGGAGGACCTGCCTCCTTGCTCAGTACAGCTGTAGGACCCCTGCCACTGAAGGACCAAGGAATTATCATCTTACACAGTCTTACCTTAACTTGAAAAAAATACCACTGTCCTCATCTGAAGGGAGATGTTTCCACTATTTACTATTATTCAGGCTTCTTTTTGATTAAACCAATAGGCTCAGGCTAGCATACAGAATTCCGTTTCCATTTGTCTGCTCACTTTACTGTAAAAAACTCAAGTATTTAAACAGCTCTCTCTAGATTTCAGTGTGTCAGGCTGCAGCTTGTCAAAAATCTATATTAGCCTTATCGTTGCTCTTTTTTTCCAAATTTCAGCAGGCAGGCAGGCTCTGACAAAATCAAATCCCCACAATTTTTGATCCTCCATTAAATGATTTCCAAAGACAGCTGGAATTGCCCACGAAGACACATCCCTGCTTGCATAAGTAAAGTCTTAGAGATCTGCAGCACTTCAGAATCTTGGGAGCTCCTGCTATTTGATGAAGTGACAACAGGGAATGTAATCATTCTTCCATTCCCCTGATACTTCTGGTGGCATTTACAGGCTTTTGAAGATAAGGACAGCCTTGCTAATGGGCTTTTTTGCAGATTGGCAGAGCTGTGCTGATGGGCTGGGTCCCCTTTAGGGTTGTCCTCAGGCCCAGACTTGTTGATCCATTTAAGTTTGGAGTACAGGATCTCTGGCCAACATCCACTTTGAGCCTGGAAGCTTTTCATTCCTAGGTACAAGGCTGGTGCCACCTTGTGCATTTCCCAGCCAGGTCTTAGGAACAGCCTTGTCTTGAACATCACCCTGATGTCTGAGCTGCCTGGGGACAGGGATGGCTTTTGCCTTGCCTGAAGTCAGACAGCCACATCAGCTACTTGTCAAGATCCCTGAAAATCAGCTGGAGGAGAAACAGGTTTTAAGGGTTTTGAGTTCAGAGGTAGATACAGTTGCCCAACAGGCAGAGCAGGAGGACTCCTGAGTTCTCTGGCTGACGAAAGCTGGTGTGTGCAGCAACTGGCACTCCCTTAAAATCGCCGTGTGGCCCCTGGTGTCACTGCACAGGCCTGCTGTCCTAGGATGGGTTGGGAATGGCTGTCCAGCATTTTGGACCTGTTTTCTTCTTCCTTTCAGTGTTCCTTCACCAGTGGTTAGACCTGTGCTGGTTCTGTGCAGTTCCAACTCCAGCTGGCTCCCACACTGCCCACAGGCCAGACCCACGCTCTTGATGTTCTCCTGAAATGATTTGATAATGGGCATCTTATATTTTTATTTTGTTCTTTTACATTTTGAAATGTAAATAAAGAATTTTTTGTTTTTTAAACATGTATGCAGTGCACATCAGTTAACATGTGTGGGAATGAATTCTTCTCCAGGTGAGAAGGGCTGTAGCCTCTTCAGCAACATTCATTTTCCCTGGTTTGCTCAGTTGGGAACATTTACTGCGTTATTGAGGGAGAGAAGGGGTGAAAGGAGCTTTACAGAGCTGTGCTGCACCAGGTAACTAAGGCTGCCTGGCTGGTAGAGAGGTTCATGGCATCTTGGGAATCTCCAGAACCTTTTTGTGTGCAGCTTTACTGAGGCACACGGAATTGATGTGGCACAGATTCCATTACTGTGAGTGAGTGCTGGGCTCTGAGGTCAGTTCTGATGTAAACAAGTGTTTGTCAGCCATCCCCAGGACGTGGTGGCACCAGGCCATCAGGCTGTTCCACACCACAGGGTGTTGGAGGAGTTCACCCAGGTGCTACAAGGGTGTTAGAGCAGAGCTGTAGGCTGGGAAACAGAGGATGGTGATGCTGTGGGAGTGAAATTGGGGCTTCTTGTCCTGTGTGGTGCAGAGGGCCTTAGGCTGTAGGTTGGTGGAAAAACTGCCTTTCTTTACCCAGGATGGGGCTGGCAACTTGCCCACCTGCAGCACTGGGCTCCAGGAGGAGCTTCTCATCCAGCTGTTTAAAGGTAAAGGAGTTAGGGGAGAGTCTGTTCTGTCACATGCAGGTGCTTCATCCCATTCTGAGAGCTCCCATCCCTCCCTGGGCAGCAGGTTTGGGGTGCACTCTGTGCCTGAGCTGGGTGAGCCCACTGGTGACGTGCCAGAGGAAGGTCCTGCAGGCTGGGCTGTGCTCTTTTCTCTCCTGGCTCTTTGAAGTGCTGGCAGCAGGCTCTGGCTCTCAGGACTCCCGTGTCCTCGTTCCTGGGATTGCATAGCTGCTGAGGACACACTTCTCTGTAGCCTGAGGCATCTCACCTTGCACCTGCAGAACACCAAGTGATAAAAGAAGCACAAACACACCAGCCCTTTCCTCCCCAGCCTCACAAATGCTTTGCAGAGGGCTCTCTCCTGTGAGAGGAGGGTTGGAGGTTCCCAACAGGCTGGCACAGGTGCCTCAGGGAACTCTGCCTGTCAGTGCAGTGCTGAAGTTTGCACTTCTGGTTGCTGATGCCCAAATTCACTACTTTTTCACCAGGGAAACCAGTTTATTTCTGGGTCCAGGCTCAGCAGCAGCACTTTTTCAGCCTGAAGTATTTATATCACTGACATCAGCTGGTCTCACTCCCTGCATACAGGGGTCACAGAGCTTCCCCAGATTAATTAACAGCAGCAAATCCATTACGACATCTTTGAATGTTGTTCCAATGGCTAATTATATCCCATTACATTTCCCTTCAACGTGGAATGTGCAGGGTTTCAGTTTTCCTGCTTGTGTGTCTTGTGCCTTACCTGCTGGCTGAAAGTTTTCTCAGAAACCACATTTTTGGGTTGAATTCCCCCCTGATGATGTCATATGTAGCAAGGCCTGGAATCTCCTGCTGTAGAGCAGATGATGGAGCTCCTCTCAGCTCCAGCATCTGCCTCCAGCTGTGGATGCTGCAGCGGGAGGTGGTGTCTCTGATGGCTTCTGTGTTCCTCTGAACAGGCCACTGTTTTCCCCCCACAGACATTGTTGGGGCCCACAGTTTCAGCTGTAGGTGCATGGCCCTGACATTCCCACAGAATTCCTCACAGAGCTGGGAGTTTTCTCCACCATTTTCTCTTTCTTGGATCTTTGCACGGTGTATTCCCTAATTCCCATTCTACTGTAAGATTATTTTTCGGGTGACTCACTAAGCACCGTCCGGTTTTGACATCATTCCAGCTTCTTTATCCAGGTCATCATCGTGGTGCAGATCCTTGTGGGATTGTGTTACTGTTTTCAAACCCTTCCCTTTGTTAGCCAAGCTGGAGATCGAGTGGAAAGATGCCCAAGGGAGCTGGGTGGGACCAGTGTTCATAAACCCCTGTGGGTTGTTGTGGTGGGTTGACCTTGGAGTCCCTCACCTGGCCATGGTGTAATGTGGGGAACTGGGATAGGGAAACCAGATGGTGATTTGTGTATATGATGCTGGAAGTGCTGATCCTGAGAAGATACACGTTGGTTGCAAAACCAGGAGAGTGATGGGTCATCTCCCAGAGACCTGGTGACCTTCCCCTCCTCTTATGTGGGAGAGATGACATAGACAAGGGCAGGGCTGGGATTCTATGGCCAACAACCACGTTTTTCAAGTGCCCAAGGAAAGTAAATTGTTTTCAAGGTTTTGCCCTGGAGCTTCCCTCTGGGGAACCCAGCAGAGGTGTTGGGTATCTCCAAGCCACTGTAAGGTAAAGACATAGGGGAAAACAGATAAAGGGGAGCTGAGAGGTGGTGGTTGGAGAAGGGCTTCAGCAGGGTGAAGGACCCAGCAGCGATGCTTTCCTGAAGGACAGAAGGGCTCAGGGTGAGGAGCTGCCCCTGTCCCTCTGGGAAAGGAGGGATGGGATGCTTGAGGAAAAGCCAATTTCCCAGGGGTCTGCTCGGTGCTGTAGCTGTATCAGGAATAGTGTGGCCAGCAGGACCAGGGAAGTGATTCTTCTCCTGTACTCGGCACTGGTGAGGCCACGCCTCGAGTGCTGTGTCCAGTTCTGGGCCCTCAGCTTAGGAAGGACACCGAGGTGCTGGAGCAGGTCCAGAGAAGAGCAACAAGGCTGGGGAAGGGACTGGAGCACAAGTGCTGTGAGGAGAGGCTGAGGGAGCTGGGGGGCCTCAGCCTGGAGAGGAGGAGGCTCAGGGGAGACCTCCTCACTCTCTACAACCCCCTGACAGGAGGGGGGAGCCAGGTGGGGGTCGGGCTCTTCTCCCGGGAAACAGCAGTAGGACAAGAGTCTTAAGCTGGACCAGGGGAGGTTTAGGTTGGATATTAAGAAGAAGTTCTTTACAGAGAGAGTGATTAGACACTGGAATGGGCTGCTCAGGGAGGTGGTGGAGTCACCATTCCTGGAGGTGTTTAAGAAGAGACCACTGGCACTTAGTGCCATGGTCGAGTTGACAAGGTGGTGTTGGGTCAAAGGTTGGACTTGATGATCTCGGAGGTGTTTTCCAACCAGTTGATTCTGTGATTTGTACATGGCTTAGGGGAGCTCCAAAACCCATCATTTCCCACTGGTAATTAACACTGCCCATCATGAACGGGAGCCCAGGGAGT